>NW_020664909.1:10464709-10514871 GCF_002925995.2 Terrapene triunguis
TAAGCTCAGGAGTTTTAATGGATTTGTCAGGCAACCTATATAATATATTCCAATGACAAATGGTAGATTCCAGAATAAAAAAAAAATGTACACCGGTCAAAATTTTTCAGACTAAGGTGCCTAAGGTTAGTCCCTATGTCCATATTTAGTACCTTTTCTGAAAGTGGCTTGATTTTTCTGAGCAATGAGCACTGAAATCAGTAGGAGTAGCAGATGCTCACATCTTTAAAAATCAGGCCACAATCAAATCCATGATAACAGATTAGATGGACCACTGGCGTGATCCACCACAGCAATTCCTATGAAAATTATTTATTTAGTCCCATCCACAATACTGCCCAAACTGTTTTCATACCAAGGTTGAGGAAGGCCAGGGAGACCACTGGATGGCAAGTGTTGTTAATCATGGATCATTTACGTACTTAGGTAACCCCTGTTGAAAAGTGAAGAGGAAGGGTATATCAACAGAACCCACATTATTTGGCCAGACATTCCTTTTACTTCTCTCTCATCTTCAACACACTCTAGGCCTCAGTTTTTCAAACAAAAACAAAACTGTTGCTATCTGGAAGGCTTCTAGACCACATAAGGATTGAAACCATGGGAAGTTGTGCCAGACTGTAGCTATGCTGAGTTTGGGAAATGCATGGTTTGTTACTGACACAGCTTCAAGAGAATGCTGTTTAACTAGATGCTCATAATGAAAACTAAACTAACAATATCCTGTTGTCTGAAATTGTTTCTAGAAAGGACAATTGTCTAAAGAATTAATGTAAAGAACAAACACGATTTTACCATCAATCATCTAGGGTTAACTATTTACTACTTTGATACAAGTAAAATAAAGATTACATACACGCATGCAAAAATTATGCTCAGCACAACTGGTTTGTAAATTGGTCCATGTTCCGAGTCACCGCCTATCAGTCCTGCTGAGTACCTTTTGGAATGACTGTCCCATGTCAGCACACACACCCCTTGCACATCATAACAAAGTTATTACATCCAAACCCAGAAGTTAGCGGGGATGGGTGTGTGTATGTGCTAGAGGTGTAGGGAAGTCCAGACTTTCATATTGTCCGAATACAATGGTATATCCCAACCATACTGTAGGAAATGGACAAAGAAAATTGCTTGCTAGTTGATCTTTAATTATTTGCCATCAAAAGCTTTCTATTTAATAATAGCCCAGAATTTGACCTGCTGGGCCTGATTCTCCACTGCCTTGCACCTTGTGTTAGTCACTTACCCCTGTGCAAAGAGAAACACTACCAAATCAGAATTTGACACTTACTCACATTTTACATTCACTTTGTAGAAGCATAAACACTCCACAAGATTCTAGGCAATGGAGTTATCAGACCAAGTGGATCAAATTCCATCTATTCCCATAGGGGATACCCAGGAGTAACAGAGCTGGATTTGACCCAGTAAGTGATTTTATCCATGTATGCACATGAGCATTCATCAGTTCTGAATAGACTCATTGATACTGTCTGCTGTTTGCTAAAATGATCTAATTTTATATTGGAAAAGAAGGCATTAAAGATGTCTGCAGAGTTACCATAAAAACACAACAAGAAAATCTCAAAAATCCAACATGGCTTTTTTCTGCTAGCGTCTGTCACTATACATCTCAAGATCTGGTCTCTCTCTTCTTTCTTAAGAGTGGTGCTTTCCTTCTTTAGTATTATTATCACAAGTCACTATCTAGTTGTGTACAGTTTGTGCCATGTAGGCTCTTGATATGATTTATTTTGATAGAGAGCAAGTTGGGTCAAAAGCTATAAATGCTTTTGAACAACTTGTATGTTTTTTTTAAGATCCATTACACTTGAAAAACTTAGATCATTAATACCCCTCGCCAGAGCATGGGAAGTATTGATTCTTTCGCTTATTGTCACTACCCACCCGTAGCAGTATATAGTAGATTTTTGGGAACTGGCAGTTTTGAACTCTTTACAGTAATGATGAATTGTGTTGAAGAGAAGGTGACACATGAATAAACAATAATAGCACTTGTCTGTCCATCCATCCATCCATCCAGGTATACACTGTGCTTATCCTCGTGGATTCTCTGAGCATTACAAATTCTAAAAATTGTACACACAAAGATCTTTGTTTCTTTCTGTGTCAATAGATTTTTTTTCTTACCTCCCAAAATTGCATTGCAACCTAAAAGCAAACATATTTTTAATATGTACATAATGTCCATTGTTGCCAATGAGACAGAGATCTATCAGTTGGCTTTTTTTTACACATTGATCACAGTTTCCACCCCCCCCCCTTTTTGCTTGCACTTGTAACATCCCGCCATTGCACTGTTAAATACCAGGTATATTAGATTGTAAAAGCATGGTGTAGTGAGGCGGCTGCCCCACTCCTGGATAACAGGGGTTAAAAGCAGCCAAGCTAGGCTGAGTGGGGAAGCAGCCACAGCTGTGGCCAGCTCAATTAGGGCCCAGCTGGCCCTGATAAGAGGGCTGTGGGCCAGAAGCTGGGGAGTCTCACTCTAGGCCTGGACTCTAACCCCTTGCCAATGACGAGTGGCCATTACAGACTGCAGTCTGCCCCAGTGAGCGGGGGCTAGATGATGACTGGCAGTAGCCACTGAGGCAAGGTGGGCTTAGAGGATTGGGGGTTCCCCTGGCAGGGGAGACCCAGAGCATGGACCCAGAGCATGGGTGTACTTCTGGAGGCAGAACCCTGAGGTAAAGAGGCACCAGCATCTGGGAGGGACCGGGGGCCAGCAGCAGGCAAGACACCAGCCTGCAGAGGGCACTCCGTACACTGGAAAAGAGCTAATTCCTGAGATGACCAGCAGGAGGCGCCGCACCGGTGAGTCGTCGCTATGCTCCACATGGCAATCTGAGTACTAGAATATTAAGTGTTCAGGTCTACAATGAGAGGTATAATATAAGAAACTAGCTAAAAAGATTACTGTAGAATATGGATTTTGACAGGTTTAAATGGAGGTGTGAAAGAGTAAGTTCTTGGTTTCAAGTTTTCTGTTATTTCTTAAAATTAGTTGCACTTTTTCTCATTTTTCTTTATGATACACAAGAACTGTTCTTTTCCAAACTTGACCCTTATTTTCAGATTAACATATGTACAGGGTGAAAATAACACCTTCATTTGTCACCTTTCCTCTACTTTCTTCTAAAGAGTAGACAATTCATGATTTATCAAGTTCTGAACTAGTGTCAACTAGCTTGCTAGTTGCAGTATCAAAAATATGTAAATATCTCTTCTTTAGACTACTGTTCTCTCAGACTTGAATTCTATCTTTGCTTCTGATACAGAGTTCCTATATCATGCTGGGCCAGTCATTTACACGAATTTTTCACAAGTGGTCACTTCTGCTTGTAATTAAAGGTTGTATCACAATACATATACACAAGAGGGCCAAATTAAGATTGCTTGAGCTACCATCACTCTGTTTTTTCCTAATTTGAGAGGTGCTTGATTTTGCAACCTGTTAATCCTTAACTTTGTATTTCCTAATTTTTTATTTTCTATTTTTAATTTTTTTTAATTTAACTTTGTATTTCCTAATTTTTTATGGTTCAGTTTATTGATGAGTGCAACTTTAACATTAAACAAAGTTTTTTGTTTGTATAGGACTCTAATTTATATTACCTTATGCTGCATCTCTGAATTTGGCACATCAACTATAATTATTTTCTTTTTTTTTTTTCAGTTTAATCCCCAATAAGAGGTTGATCTGGGATGAACAAGACCATTTGGATGAGGTTGTTCAGTCCTGCTGTCTCCTCACATCTTCAGTGCTGTGACGGTGAGACCTGTTCTGTCAGAGAGATGCCAGTCAGTAAGTCAACAACCACTTGATGGTAAACTATATAAAGAGTAATTGAAGACAGTAGAAACCTGGAGAAATCTCTGTCTAGGTACATATATGGCTCCTCTCATGAAAGTCTCTGAACACCTCTCAAACATTAAATTTATGCTCACAACATCCCATCACCTATATTTTATTATACAGAAGGGGAATTAAGTGATTTGCCCAAGGTCATACCAGAAGTTTGGGGAAGAGCTGGAAAATGAACCATATCTTCTGAGTCCCAGATCAATGTCACAAAACCATCATTCTTCCTACTCTATTATTAATTTTAATGTCAGCCAAAAAATTAAATCTTCTCTTTTAGACACCAGTCAAACTTCATCAGGAACAGATTTGCAAACAGCTACTTTCAATGTGTTTTATATTCACAGAAACTAATTTTGTTTCAGGAATTATGACTCAGGAAAGAGTCTTCCTTTCTTTGTTCAATGTGTAACCCATTTCTCCCACTTTTCAGAGTTTCTGGTAGTATTTCTATATTTTTGTCCAAAAAAATGACCACAGGGCATTCGCATCTTAGGTTACTGCCCCACAGTACTACACTGCCCCTCAGTTCAGTCTACGGGGGTCTGAATAGTGGTGCATACTGACTGCTGTTCTGTCTCTTACCTTGGCTGCTGTAATCTACTTTTCAGCTCCGCATAGTCTGCCCTGCCCCCAACTTTTTTCCATAGCTACTCCTGGTTGTATGCTGCTTTTACATGTACAATTATAAGTAAGGTACAGCTTATTACATTTGGTTAGTCTATGAAGAGGTGGTATACATATTTTATCAAAACATTTTCAAAACCACAAACTGTAACTTACTTGGAAATACTAAAAACATAATGTTTATATTATAGTTGCACGCAACAGCCTTAATCTGGATCAAGACTTCACTGTACGAACACTTTAGAAAGACACTGTGCCTGCCCAGAAGTTTTAAATTTTTTGGACAATTTGTTCAATTAAGGGAATGTGTGTCAAAATCTTTGGGATTTTCACCCCACCTTGGGCAAGCGCAAACACACGTGTTCATAAAAAGGTATTTATTCCAGCTTCCTTTATGCTTTAGTTGCCAGGATTTATTTTTTATCCTAACATCACACTACATACACATTGCACTTTCTCCAATCCAAGATGTTGAAGCACAATACTTTCATACTAACTTTGATAGAATGTTCACAGCTTTATTTTGAACCTTGTTATTTTGATCGTTCTTTATTCTGTCAGCAATGACTAGAATAGGAATGTACTCAGGGGAGAGGAAGGTATGCACCACCATGGAGTCTGTATATTTTCCAAGCTTCCTTACGCTGGGGTTATGACTTTCTCTAAATAGACTTGTCTAACCTCACTTTCTGTCAGTCATAGAAAAGAAAAGATCTACGTTCAATCTTCATTCAGTCCCTAGGAGAAAAGAGACAAGTCATTCTAACAAAACAAACATAGGAAACCACAGTCAGTCTATTGTGCCACTGAAAAAGATAGAAAATCCATAGCTTTCCACTGTTTTGCTGCCTTCTCAAAGAACCAGGTATATGCAATGTAATAAGATGCACACTTCTCACTTTCCAAGACCCTTATCCCTGGTGCAACTCCATTGAAGTTAATGGAGTTATACTACAAATGAATGTGGCTCATAACTGTGCATCTGTATTGATTATAGGAATAATGAGCTCTTTGAGGTTTCTACAACTGTCAAAACAGTAGTGGATGAGAAATAAAGGCTACATAGCCACTTTGTGATCTGCCCTGGGTAAGCCACTAGCTGTAGTGGCCAAAGAGCAAATCAGGAAGGGAGAATATTGACTGAGTCAAAATCCCTACCCTGGTTTCTCTCCTTCCTCTGGAGGGCCAGATGGGGGGAGGTAACCCATATAATATATACATCAGCAGATTACTTCCACTTCTGCACCACCACAGCTCTGCTGGCAGGTATCCCTGAGCAAGACGGAGCCAACTCTCTGCCCATTCCCTGCCTCCCTAACTCTCAACCCACCTGCTTCGGATAGGGAATGAATCCTTCTAGATGTTGGTGTTAGGCACAAAGCTAACAACCCTGTCATGTAAAAAACAAAATATGTTACGGAAACAGCAACGGAGAAATCAACCATTACTGTGTGTGATGGCCATCAGGAGTCAATGACCCATATGACTGCCAATAGTGAAAGCCAAAAGGAAGCCACTGGCATGAAGACTGAAGTGCTCAACACCAAGACAAAAACCAAACTTGGTTTTTGGAACGTACGTACAACGTATGAAGCAAGGAAGTTAGCTCAGGTCACAGCAGAGATGAGACGCTACAGGTTACACATCCTGGTTGTCAGCAAGAGCAGGTGGACAGGATCAGGAAGATTAACAGCAGCCTGGGGAGAAACTTGGATGGAACAATGGACAACACCATGAGGGTGTTGCCATCCTTTTGAAGAAGGGAGTGGAGCATTCCCTGCTTGAATGGAAATCCATCAGCAGCAGATTTATGAGACCCATATGAAAGGGAAACATAATAATATCACCCTGATTCAGGGTAATACTCCAACAAATGACAGTGATGAAGAAGTAAAGGACAAATTCTACCTTGCACTACAGGCGGAGTTAGAGAGAGAGTACCATGCCACAACCTAACTATCGTCATGGGAGACTTGAATGCCAAGGCCGTTAAGGGCAACACAAACAATGACAGAGCAATAAGAAAACATGGGTGTGGCACTATGAATGAAAACGGAGAAAGGATTGTTGATTTCTATAATATGAATGACCTAGTCAACACCGTAACCCTATTTGAACAACTCCACATAAATTTCATAGATTTCTATAATATGAATGACCTAGTCAACACCGTAACCCTATTTGAACAACTCCACATAAATTTCATAGACTTTGAGAAGGCTTTTGATAGCATTCAGAGGACCAGCCTATGGCGCACTCTCCAGGCATATGGAATTCCTTACTGTATAATCAATGTCATCAAATTCTTCTATTTCAACTTTACATGCAGTGTTTATCACAGTGAGTTCAGTTTTGAAGTCAAAACAGGAGTACATCAGGGGTGTATCATGTCTGTAATCCTCTTCAACATTGCCATCGACTGGTAATAAGGCATAAAACAGAAGACATGCCAAGAGGCATTAAATGGACACTCTTCTCATCCCTTGAAGACCCGGACTTTGCAGATGATGTCACTCTCCTATCACATACCCAACACCATATACAGGAAAAACCAACTCGACTCAACACATTCAGTCAGCAAATTGGACTGAAAATCAACCGCAATAAGACCGATATCATGACCTTTAATATTGCCTCACCATCACCAGTATGGATAGAGGATTATGTTCTTACCAATGTAGAAACATTCACATACTTGGGCAGCACCATCAGCCAGGACAGTGGAACAAGCCAGGACATCCAGAACAAAATCAATAAAGCCAGGAACATCTTCAGAAGCTTACATACAGTCTGGAAATCATCAAAATACAACACCAAAACCAAACTCAAGATTTATCAGAACTGCGTACTTTCCACACTACTTTATAGTGCAGAATGCTGGGGAATGAGAAAGTATGACATGTCCAAATTGTCTTCATTCCGTACAACCTACCTCAGAAAAATCCTCCATATCTTTTGGCCCAGAACAATCTCAAACCAAGATCTATTGACACAGTGCAGCCAAGAGGATCTGAGCACCATCATTGCCAGGGGGCGTTGGAGATGGATCAGTCACGTGCTTCGGATGGAAACTGATTCCATCACCAGAGTAGCAATAAGATGGACACCTGACGGCAAGCGAAAATGAGGTCACCCGAAAACAAGATGGCGAAGAGCTGTGGAAGCCAACCTGAAAAACCTGAGGCACAGCTGGGGAACCATTGAAAGACTTGTCAGAAACAGACAGGAGTGGAGGAGCTTTGTCATTGCCCTAAACACCAGAGGCATAATAGGAACATGATAATGAGATGTTGATCTCTCCTGTGGTGCATGCCATGGAGTGCACAGCCAACACAGGGGAGTAAGAAAGCGCTTGGTGCTTCCTCTCTTCCTTGCACAGATGCATGGGACAAGCACCAATCTTGCCCTACATTATTTGGACACCTTGGTAGTAGGAGTCAGATTTTTCCCACCAGTTGATGTATCAGGAGCTCCCAGAAGGTGAAGTTTATTTTTTCTTATATTGTTTATATTGAAAATGCAGCGACTGAAAGGGACTGTTTTGCCAGATTTGAACAAAGGATTCCTGCTACATGAGACTGTCCACATCACCAGCATGCCTCAGCTTCAGCAGAGACCTTCAATACTTATCCTCCTTGTCAGTCCCCACAGACAGAATATCAGTTAGCAACACTTGTATGAATCAATAGAGAATGGTGTTGCATGGACACAGGGGTCCCTCTCCCCCTCTCTCCACATGCAAAGCTCATTACACAATCAGGTCCTACACATGTGATAGGGAAGTGACATCCATTAAACAAATATCCTTACTCCATGCATCGAAATCAAAGTTGCAAACTTAATTAAGTAAAAATTCCATGAAGGATTTAAACTGTATTTACAACAGAAAGGAAGGGCTACAGGTTCTCTGTGGGCAAAGGGCCTGATCCAAGCCCATTTGAAGTCAATAGACTCCCATGGTAGTCACTGGGGCATTGGATTAGCCAAAAAGTCAGCTTTCGAAAACCCCCAGTTTCCCTACTGCCTGAAGCAAAAGAGATCAAAATAAAGGAAATCAGAGCTTTAAATAAATAACATGGGAGAGGAGGGCAGATGGGCAGTGGGGTGTATGTGGGAGAGAAGAACTTGCTTTCCTGGGTAAACTAGCTATTATGTTTTTTTAAAAGCCATCATTCTCAGTGGGCTCACTATTGACCAGTGGCAAGCACCACAGCATATTACTAACATCATTCTCTGGGCACTGAGCAGCTAATTCCTTTCTTTATGTGATCTCTGAATTGGCTTATAGATGCCTTAGGACACTCGGAAGTGAACCCCAGTCAAACTGGAATGAAGCAGTTTTTCTCCTCAGCTTGGCAGAAGCTTCTCAATGGCCCATTGGGAAAACTACTTTTCCTTATCGCCTTACTGGGGTCACATGTGTGCATCCACTATTGATTCTGTCTCTCTCTAAGTTTCATAAGAATATCACCCCTCTCAACAAAAAATATATAAATACGTTGCATTATTGTATACATCTAGTTATGTTGGGCCAGATATATGAGTTCATACTTTCTCATACGGAAACCTATTGCGTGAACTAGCAGGACATCCAGAAGGTGATACAGGAACTGTAAATACAGTAGTGATCCACATGTTAAGAAGAATAAGTTAAAGAGGAGGGATACACTGTCAAATCATACCCTATCACATAGGTGCTGAAACTAGGGATACTGGGGGTGCTGCCACACCCTCTGGCTTGAAGTGCTTTCCATCATATACAGGGTTTACAGTTTGATTTAATCATTCTCAGAACCCCTACTATACAAATTGTTCCAGCACCCCTGCCCTAGTAATCTAAATTCTTTGCTTGCCACATACATATTTTGTTATATATCTAGCTCTTTGGAACACACCTTTTAGCCTTCGTATGTGTGAGTGGGTGCCACAATTCATCAAACTGCGTAACAAATGGTCAGGCTCAGATATCTATGTTTTGGTGCACACTGCACCAGCAGCATCAGGTTGCAAATATAAAACCAGTTTTAGATGAAATTCTCTCATCATGTGAATAACATGCAGATTGCACAACTGGATTTCGTTCAGGGAAAAACTATCCTTTAAACATAATGATTAAGTATAAATCTTGTTTTATAATACAATAGGCAGCAAAACACCAGTATCCTAGACTTCTGCCATTTGTGGCCCTGGCTGTGTGGTGAAAGGGGTTGGGAAGAGGAGAGCCCTACCCAGATTGGAATTATCCCTGTCCAGGTTGCCCTTGCCTACATTTAAATGACACAATTAGTACTAGCTGTGCCCTCTCTACTTTATAGCTAGCAATGGCTGGAGAGGTAGCCAAACTGCTTCCTCCTGGTGCTTAAAAACTTCCAGCTCTGTGCAGAGAGAAGCTGGTGAGTGAAACTGTTCCAGAGCAGGCATAGTTTATATCAGAGAAGTGAGATAGGGAGGGAGAGAGGAAGTGGAAGAGGATTGGGGGGGGAGCAGAGGCAGAGGCCAGCAGCTCTGAGATTAATCTGTTCCCTCCTCAGCTCTTCTCTCCTGTGACTAATGTGTCAGTCTCATGCTCCCTCACTCCCCTCCAACCTGAAAACTCCTGTGCAGCTCAGCTTCTGGTCTCAGCGAGGGAGGGGCAGAAAGGAGCAAGGGGCTCAAAGCTGACCCTGGAAAGTTTCCTTTCCCCCTTATCTGCTAGCCAGTAGCTTATGGCTCAGAGAACACTGCCTAAGGATACAGGGAGCAGGACTGGGAGCCTGTACTGGATTCAGCACAGTACCACGTACTCGACTGAAGCTGAGAGGTTTGTTTTGGGATAGTGGGGTTGAAACAAATAATCACAATGTACTCAAAAGAGAGAGCTGGGAATCTATTTTAAGTCATGGTTAAGGAACTCAGTTTGTTTTCAGTTTTTTTTAATTAGATGTGCTAAATGTTGTTTATAATGAATGAGACACTCAAATGCTATTTATTCTCACTACTATATTCCAGCGCACTTTACAAACAAACAATCCTCAGAACACTCAAGTGAGGGAAATATCTTTTCTCCTAATTTTACAGTTACACTTATTTTATTCTCAATATTTTTATGAAAATGTGTGCACAATTTCTCTCCCCCCCCTTATCTTTATCATACACTCACCATTTCCTTACTTTTCTTAGGCCTGGTCTACACTACGACTTTAATTTGGATTTAGCTGCGTTAATCCGAATTAACCCTTCACCCGTCCACACTACAGAGCCAGTTAATTCGAATTAAAGGGCACTTAAAATCGATTTCTGTACTCCACCTCGACGAGCGGAGTAGTGCCTAAATCGATTTTGTTAATTCGAATTAGGGTTAGTGTGGCCGCACACCACCGAATTACTGTGTTTAAATTAATGGGGTAGTGTGGCCGCACACCACCGAATTAATGTGGTTAAAAACCGAATTAAGGTGCTTAGTGTGGCCGCGAACAATCGAATTTATACAACCTGTTTCCCAAATTCGAATTATCTAAATTCGGATTAATCCCGTAGTGTAGACATACCCTTAGTGACTTGTGTTCTTCCTCATTCAAAACTTAACTGGCACTTCATTAGTGTTGCTAATCATTGCCTTCTGTAAAAACAGCATCTCCCTAATGAACGTGAGTTATGGGGAGAAGTGACTAGTGCCAGCTGGAAAATTACATAGAGACAAGGACTGATTTTAAACTTTTACTGCTGGTTTATAAACCCTTGAGTGACAGATCAGTTTATCTTTCCAAACTGCTTTTAGTTCATATTCCAAGTTATCCACCAAGCTCTAAATCTGTTACTGTCTCAAGTATGTTGTGTAATTTTAAGCACATGAATTGTCCTATTTTGCTGGATTGTGGCTCATAGACACAAAGACTTTTTGATAATTAGATTTAGAAAGCTTAATCTGTCTCATCTTTTACCATGGATTTGTGTTTGCTGTTTCTAATCATGCTTGAATTTTAAACTACTTCAGGTGGAGACTTATTCTCAAGATTGCTATGAGCCAAATTGTGTTCAATTCATTCAGATGAGCAGCTGCACTGAAGTCAATGCAAGGCAGGTTTTGCCTCTATATGTGATCTATTGTCCAACAGGTGCAGATGTGAAAGTTCTCTCTAAGTAAGAGAAGTACTGTACTGTGATGTTTGGAGTTCAACCCAGATCAGTAAGGCATTGTGTCACCACCTGCCCTGCAACTCTGGGTACCTTAAATGCTTTCTGCTATGGCTCACAGCCCTGACACCGACAGCCAGCCTACAAGCATGCAGATGACACCCTGAGTTCCACTGCCCAGTTACTTTTTCGCAGAACGACCCCAATGCCTGCCCTGTCCCAAATTTCCCCAAAACCATCTAATGTGACAATCTGCTAGGGTTCCCAGAATTGTGAATTACTGTGTTACCCTGTCAACCTCTGTAAGTGAGAGTTTTGCTACTGCTAAACTGTGTGACAACTCCCTGACACACCAACATGTCTTCCTTGCCAGCCAACTCTTCAGGACTCTGCCAGTCCAAACCTTGCCCGGCAGGTAACACACAGTGATCTCCAACTCCTGAATTCCCCAGCGTTATCTCCCTGCAGTGTCCAGCCCTCTCCTGGAACATTTGCAGAAGCTCTAAAATTCATTGCTCCAGAGACAATCCACTGCAATGCATTGATTTAACGGAGATTAACAATCAATCACAGCACTGAATTGGTGTCTAGAAAACGTAAAACAAGTTTATTTAGCACAAGGACATAGGATTAATTGATACCAAGTATAAGGTATAAAGATAGAAAGGGTTACAAGCAAACAAAAGTTAAGAAAAAAATGCTTCTAAGACTAAACTCTGATTAAAGAAGTGTTTCTCACCAAGTCTCTTTCCCAGCATGGCTACCCAGATCTCTGACCAGGACCCTTCACAGAACTCAAAGTGCTTGGTTCCTTTGTCTCCTCAGGTGTAGGACCTGTCTTCCTTCCCTTCCCGATATCACCCATATCGCCCCAAAGTTCATTGTCTCTGATTCAAGAGTGAGGAAGGGTTCCTGCTGTTCTTACCATCCCCCTGCTGATTAGTATGTAAATAGGGCTTCCATTGTCTTAATTCCATAATGCTTAATTTACATTGAAGACAGGTAGATAGCTATCTTCCCTTCTGTCTGGGAGAAAACCTGTTTCTCACTGTGTTTGGTCACAGACTTTAAACCATAATATCAATGAGTATCCATAAATGCCTTAAATAATGTTAACACGTACATTTCGTAATAATATTAATCACCATGTGTAACAGGCTTTCATGAAAGATTTTACAAGATACACTTTTATAATACAGTGATATTGTATACAATCAGTTGATTCAATTGTTTATTGTTTGAGGTTCAGACGCTCTGTCTTTATAGACCAGTAAACCTTTGAATGTATTCTCCAATAAAGTTCCTTTTCTCCTGCTGGGAAGAGACGCCAGGTGGTCTGGGGAAGGCTTCATGCTGGTTCCCCCCAGCTTGTTAGCTTTGTTTATCTTTGGAAATGTTCCTTCATTGTCTCTGCCTGATGACCAAGCTGTTCAGACAAGGTGATACTGGCGGTAGAATGTCTGGGCCTAATCAGGTAAAGAATGTGAGTGAAGCCAAACAGCAAGAATGAAGATGTTTGTACACCAATGTGAGGAGCCTAGGTAACAAAATGGAGGAACTAGAGCTACTGGTGCAGGAAGTGAAACCGGATATTATAGGGACAACAAAAACATGGTGGAATAGTAGTCATGACTGGAGTACAGGTATTGAAGGGTATGTGCTGTTTAAGAAAGACAGAAATAAAGGCAAAGGTGGTGGAGTAGCATTGTATATCAATGATGAGGTAGACTGTAAAGAAATAAGAAGGGATGGAATGGAAAAGACAGAGTCTGTCTGGGCAAAAATCACATTGGGGAAGAAAGCTACTAGAGCCTCCTCTAGGATAGTGCTTGGGGTGTGCTATAGACCGCTGGGATCTGATTTGGATATGGATAGAGAGCTTTTTAATGTTTTTAATGAAGTAAATAATAATAGGAATTGTGTGATCATGGTAGACTTTAACTTCCCAGACATAGACTGGAGGACAAGTGCTAGTAATAATAATAATAATAGGGCTCAGATTTTCCTAGATGCGATAGCTGATGGATTCCTTCACCAAGTAGTTGCTGAACCAACAAGAGGGGATGCCATTTTAGATTTGGTTTTGGTGAGTAATGAGGACCTCATAGAAGAAATGGTTGTAGGGGACAACCTTGGTTCGAGCGACCATGAGCTAATTAAGTTTAAACTAAATGGAAGGATAAACAAAAATAGATCGGTGACTAGGGTTTTTGATTTCAAAAGGGCTAACTTTAAAAAATTAAGGAAATTAGTTAGGGAAGTGGATTGGACTGAAGAACTTGGGGATCTAAAGGTGGAGGAGGCCTGGAATTACTTCAAGTCAAAATTGCAGAAACTATCAGAAGCCTGCATCCCAAGAAAGGGGGGGAAAAATCATAGGCAAGAGTTGTAGACCAAGGTGGATGAGCAAGCATCTCAGAGAGGTGATTAAGAAAAAGCAGAAAGCCTACAAGGAGTGGAAGATGGGAGTGATCAGCAAGGAAAGCTACCTTATTGAGGTCAGAACATGTAGGGATAAAGTGAGAAAGGCCAAAAGCCATGTAGAGTTGGACCTTGCAAAGGGAATTAAAACCAATAGTAAAAGGTTCTATAGCCATATAAATAAGAAAACAAATAAAGAAGTGGGACCGCTAAACACTGAGGATGGAGTGGAGGTTAAGGATAATCTAGGCATGGCCCAATATCTAAACAAATACTTTGCCTCAATCTTTAATGAGGCTAATGAGGAGCTTAGGGATAATGGTAGGATGACAAATGGTAATGAGGATATGGAGGTAGAAGCCAAAGTCGAACAACTTAATGGGACTAAATCGGGGGGCCCAGATAATCTTCATCCAAGAATATTAAAGGAACTGGAACATGAAATTGCAAGCCCATTAGCAAGAATTTTTAATGAATCTGTAAACTCAGGGGTTGTACCATATGACTGGAGAATTGCTAACATAGTTCCTATCTTTAAGAAAGGGAAAAAAGTGATCCGGGCAACTACAGGCGTGTTAGTTTGACATCTGTAGTATGCAAGTTCTTGGAAAAAAATTTGAAGGAGAAAGTAGTTAAGGACATTGAGGTCAATGGTAATTGGGACAAATTACAGTGAAACCCCGCTATAACGCGATGTTTGGGGTCCAAAAAATTCCATTGCGATAAATGCGGGGTCGCGATATAGCGGGGTTTAAGCCAGTCAGTTGAAGTCAGTGGTCCCCAAGGCGGTGCATTGATGTGCGCCACCTAGTGCCCCTAGTGCCTCATGCCAAGCAGGGGAGAGAAGCCGCAGCCCCGCGCCTGCCGGGGACAGAGACCTCCAGGGCTGCGGGCGCCAGTGCTCACTGTCCCTGGCAGGCGCGGGGCCACGGCTGCTTGGAGAGAAGCCACGGCCCCGCGCTTGCCGTGGACAGAGACCTCCAGGGTTGCGGGCACCGGTGCTCACTGTCCCCGGCAGGCGCGGGTCCCCGGCTCCTTGGAGAGAAGCTGCAGCCCCGGGCCTGCCGGGGACAGTGAGCACCGGCGCCTGCAGCCCTGGAGGTCTCTGTCCTTGGGTGGTGCAGGGCCACGGCTCCTCTCTGGCTTCTCCGGGGCTGCAGGTGCAGGTGCTCTGTCCCTGGCAGGCCGGAGAGAAGCCACGGCCCCGCGCCTGCCAGTGACAGAGAACTCCAAAATAAGTCTTGAAAAATTGTTGGCGCCCGCCACACTCTTCTCAAAACCTGAATGTGCTTCTGCCCACAAAAAGATTGGGGACCACTGGTTTAAGTCTTGTAAAAAAAACAACGGTTATCCCAGCCTGTTTTAAACACAACAGTAGTAATTTAATTAAATGTACATGAAAGAAATGTTAAATCAACTACAGTACAGTACTGTATACTGTACTAATCATTGCACAGAGTGCAAAGTCAATCTGGTTGCATGACTTCATACTGTAATTTTAAATGTCATCACTTCTTAAAAAAGCTATCTAGTGTGGTCTGCTTATTTCCTGCGGACTGTTGGCTTCTAGCAAAGTCAAGTATGCTTCTGAGTTGGAGGATTTTGATGCTCTCTACGTCTTGTTTCCAGCCACCTCAAACTGGCTTCTGGGTGCTTTACTGCCTCAGACGCTTTTGGTGGGGGAGTTGAGGTGCCATCATAGTCGTCATCATCATTATCGCCACTGGTTTCGGGTTCTGGTGGTGCAGCTTCATTCTTCCTGCTGACATTTGCAACAATTTCCTCATCTGAGATGTGTTCATATATGGGGCAGATGTCATCGGCTGAAAAACAGTTGAGGATATCATGATGACTGTGCTCATATTCTCTGAGTGCTTCTTTGGCTAAACGTACGTCGTCTTCAATGAATCTTGTAAATTCAGGCTCGTCGTCATTACCATCATCGTGTGTAGATGATGGAAAAGCTGGACTGAGACCCTTTATCCAGCATTGTTCAATGCAACATGCAGAGATAGCATCCCAGGCTTTCCCGCCAAGGTGACAGACTTCTTTCAAGTTGAGTGATGCCAGTGATGTGTGGACAGAGGAGTTGTTACCCGCTACCATCCACTTGATCATTTCCCGATGATAGTTTTGTTTAAATACCGATATGATGCCTTGGTCCAGTGGCTGGATTTCTGACATAGTGTTCTTCAGGAGATAAGAGACTTTAATCTTGCCGTCGTGACTGACAAGATTTTCCGCTGGGGGGTGGGCAGGGCAATTATCCAGCAGGAGGAGAGCTTTTTCCTCCTGCTTCAGTTTTCGCAAATGAGCCTGAACGGCTGGCACGAAAGTTTTATGGAACCAGTCTTTAAATATGGAGCTATTCATCCATGCATTCTTGCTGTTGGTGTATTCAAAGGGAAGGGCTTTCATATTAACATGATGAAAACATCTGGGAGACCTCGCTTTTCCGATCATCAGAGGTCTGAGTTTGTGGCTGCCAGACTTGTTGACGCAAAACAAGAGAGTGACTCGGTCCTTTCTCTGCTTAAAGCCTTCTCGTTTGTGACTGTCAGTCTTGGTTGCGAGGGTGCGATTGGGTAACATTTTAAAGCATAAACCAGTCTCGTCGCAGTTGTAAACTTGATCGGCTGTGTAGCAACCTTCCTCCAGCAACTTTTTAAGCTCAATTGGGTAGGAATCAGCAGCCTCTTTATCAGCTGAGTGGATTTCCCCAGACACAAAAACTTGGCTTATAGTGTGCCTTTTCTTGAATCTGTCCAGCCAGCTGTTACTCGCCTTAAATTTGGATTAATTTCCATTGATAAGGCGATCAAATTTCTCTGCTTGAGCTTTCAGAATAGGGCCAGAAATAGGAACTCCTTCTGAGCGAGCCTGGACAAACCATTGATACAAGGCTGAATCTAGGCTTTCGTCATTAGCAAACTTGACCTTTTTGCGCTGTAAACCAGTTTCCTCTTCAAGAATGCAGGGTAGACTATGGAGCTTTTCTTCTTCTTTTTTTTCCACCCTCGCAGAATGGACTCACTAATTCCTAGATCTCTAGCAAGCTGAGTTTGTTGTTTGCCCTTCTTTAATTGATCCAGGGCGTACAATTTCTCTCGGGCAGAAAATGACTTGTGTTTGCGAACTGGCGTATCCATAACGGTAAAATATTTTTTAAAATACAGTATAGGAAATTAATAACAACTTCATAGGCAAACACCATACACATGTACTGTACAACCTGAGAACTACAGTAAGTGCAATAGATCTGCAATGGCCACAAGTCACTTTATCCTATAAGACTGGAAAAACGCGGTTTATTTATAAATGTCATAAAAAAGTACTGTACAGTATTCCGGCAAAACGCGAACAGTATTACGACAATGGTCCCCAACCTTTTTGTGGGCAGTAACACATTCATGTTTTAAGAAGAGTGTGATGGGTGCCAACAATTTTTCAAGACTTATTTTGGAGTTCTCTGTCCCTGGCAGGTGCGGGGCATTGGCTTCTCTCCGGCCTGCCAGGGACAGAGAGCACTGGCACCTGCAGCCCCGGAGAAGCCAGAGAGGAGCCGGGGACCCACGCCTGCCGGGGACAGTGAGCACCGGTGCCTGCAGCCCTGGAGGTCTTTGTCCCCGGCAGGCGCGGGGCCGCAGCTTCTCTCCCCTGCTGGGCACTAGGCAGGGGCACATCAATGTCCCGGCGGGCGCCATGGCATTAGGGACCACTGGTACAGTACAGTATTAGGCCTTAAAGGGGAGCCAACTTATGATCGTGTTATATGCGATTTCGCGTTATGGCGGGGCGCGTTATTGTGAGGTTGTACTGTACAACATGGTTTTACAAAAGGTAGATCATGCCAAACCAACCTGATCTCCTCCTTTGAGAAGGTAACAGATTTTTTAAACAAAGGAAACACAGTGGATCTAATTTACCTGGATTTCAGTAAGGCATTTTATATGGTTCTACATGGGGAATTATTAGCTAAATTGGAAAACATGGGGATCAATATGAAAATTGAAAGGTGGATCAGGAACTGATTAAAGGGGAGACTACAGCAGGTTGTACTGAAAGGTGAACTGTCAGGCTGGAAGGAGGTTACTAATGGAGTTCCTCAAGGATCGGTTTTGGGACCAATCTTATTTAATCTTTTTATTACTGACCTTGGCACAAAAAGTGGGAATGTGCTAATAAAGTTTGCGGATGAAACAAAGCTGGGAGGTATTGCCAATACAGAGAAGGACCAGGATATTATACAGGAAGATCTGGATGACCTCGTAAACTGGAATAATAGTAATAGGATGAAATTTAATAGTGAAAAGTGCAAGGTCATGCATTTAGGGATTAATAACAAGAATTATTGTTATAAGCTGGGGACGCATCAATTGGAAGTAACAGAGGAGGAGAAGGACCTCGGAGTATTGGTTGATCACAGGATGACTATGAGCCGCCAATGTGATATGGCCATTAAAAAAGCAAATGCGGTCTTGGGATGCATCAGGCGAGGTATTTCCAGTAGAGATAAGGAGGTGTTAGTACCGTTATACAAGGCACTGGTGAGACCTCATCTGGAATACTGTGTGCAGTTCTGGTCTCCCATGTTTAAGAAGGATGAATTCAAACTGGAATAGGTACAGAGAAGGGCTATGATGATCCGAGGAATGGAAAACCCGTCTTATGAAAGGAGACTCAAAGAGCTTGGCTTGTTTAGTCTAACCAAAAGAAGGCTGAGGGGAGATATGATTGCTCTCTACAAATATATCAGAGGAATAAATACCAGGAGCTCAGTACCAATATGGACACAAGAAAAAATGGATATAAACTGTCCATCAGGAAGTTTAGACTTGAAATTAGACGAAGGTTTCTACCCATCAGAGGAGTGAAGTTCTGGAACAGCCTTCCAAGGGGATCAGTGGGGGCAAAAGACATATCTGGCTTCAAGACTAAGCTTGATAAGCTTATGGAGGGGATGGTATAATGAGAATGGTCTTTGACTATTAGCGGTAAATATGCCCAATGGCTTGTGATGGGATATTAGATGGGGTGGGATCTGAGTTACTACAGAGAATTATTTCCTGGGTGTCTGGCTGGTGAGTCTTGCCTACATGCTCAGGGTTTAGCTGATCGCCATATTTGGGGTTGGGAAGGAATTTTCCTCCAGGGCAGACTGGCAGAGGCCCTGGGGGTTTTTCACCTTCCTTTGCAGTGTGGGGCACGGGTCACTTGCTGGAAGATTCTCTGCACCTTGAAGTCTTTAAACCATGATTTGAGGACTTCAATGGCTCAGACACAGGTTTGATAAAGGAGCGGGTGGGTGAGATTCTGTAGCCTGCATTGTGCAGGAAGTCAGACTAGATGATCATAATGGTCCCTTCTGACCTTAAAGTCTATGAAAGCAAATACACATTCCTTTGTCTAAGGCATGCCAGGTTTATTCACTGCTTGCCAAACATTTTAAGAACATAATTCTAGCACATACATCACACAGAATTATTAATGATCAGTGAGCTATTTTTTTTCCAATGATGTATTACATGCCACCTTTCGGGTATACATCATAACAATATGTAAGGTTTGGTGAGTATGTCAGGCCTGACAAGAATTGCTGACGCAGAGTAGTAAATCGCTAAGGGGCTTCTGTGTCACATATACACAGTATATACTTTTGCTTCTGCAGAAGTGAACTCAATCAACTTTTTGGCAACACATTAAAAGGATGCTGTGAATTAGAGCATGTTTTTTAACAAAATATTCTGTTATTTGACACGTTATATTAACTGAAAATGTAAACACTGATTTACTCTTCACTTTTTAGCCATTTTTATTTCTTTTAGCTGGGACAATCAAAATAGAGCAGTTAGTTCCACTTTTGCTTGCAGTCACAGTTTCTAATCCAACTGCATTATCAAGTTCTCATGCACTCCCAGGAGGCACTCTCAGCATCTTAAGGGTCAGACATTCTTTCTGTATTAAAACTTGTTTTTAGCAATGGTTTAATAGTCTTTGTAAACTCAGTTGGCTTGAAGTGGCAGAGAGAGCAACAACTTGCAAATCAATGAAAAGGCATCTTCCCACCATAAATGACCTTCAAATGAGGATTGTTAAACAGGAGGCTCAGTTTAATGAGAAGAGTATGCCCTTTCTGTTCTACTTGCATAATCAATTAATAGAAGTGCTATATGAAAATAACCAAATAATTATGAAAAATTCAAGTGTTTAATCCTAGCTTCAAAATTAAATGCTTTTTTTTTCATTTGGACAGTAACATGTAATTTACCTTGGGGAAAAATCCTTAGTAATAAAACTGAGACCTTGCAGAATGGTGATGTAGAAAAGCTCATTAAGTAGTATTAACCAGTTGACCTATTGTACTTTGTCAGAAATGAAGGTACATATTGGCCTTGATCCTACAAGTTCTTGTATTGTGCTCAGTAAGGATTGCTTGGAGGTTGCATTCCAGTACAATTATAAACGGAGGAAGTGTGTGGGAATATGACTTTAGCTGTACTCCTCCACATTGAATAGAATTAAGTTTCAAGCCTTGCGTACTTGCTCCCTTAACTGAATGGCAACCATCCATCTTGAAAGACAACAGTGTAAGCACCAAAGAAGTTACTATGTATTGTGCTACAGCATCACGAGAAGCTAAAAAGTCCTATTCTTGAGCAACAGTCAAGCAATGGCAGCAAATATCTCCAGTGGACAGTGATGGGACACTAGATGGGGAGGGCTCTGAGTTACTACAGAGACTTCTTTTCCAGGTGTCTGACTGGTGGGTCTTGCCCACATGCTCAGGGTCTAACTGATCACCATATTTGGGCTGGGAAGTAATTTTCCCCAGGTCAGATTGGCAGGGACCCTGGGGAGGGGGGGTTCACCTTCCTCTTCAGCATGGAGCACAGGTCACATGCAGGCATGAACTAGTGTAAATGGTGGATTCTCTGTAACTTGAAGTCTTTAAACCATGATTTGAGGACTTCAGTAACTCAGCCAGAGATGAGGGGTCTATTACAGGAGGTGGTCGGTGAGGTCCTGTGGCATGCAATATGTAGGAGATCAGACTCTATGATCATGATGGTCCCTTCTGGCCTTAAGGTCTATGAGCCTTTGCCAGAGATAATGCAGTCATAAGGCACAGACCCAAAAGATGAAACAGTCTATGAGAGTTTGAGGCCTGTTGTGCTTTACTCTTCATTTCCCCCTCTCTGTCACCTCTCCAGTTTCTTTAATTCCCTGGTGCAGCACAGCCCTCCTGTGTAGTGTATTGTTGGTGCATCTTCCCAGCTTGCTGTTGAAAATTGTCAAGTCCCTCTTGGAAACACCCTTTTCCTTGAGCCTAGGTCAGCCCAGTAGCATCCACAAGTTCTCCATAAAGGAGATCCTTTGGAATGTGTCCATCATTCATCTGGTGCAGATGACCAAGTCAACCGAGACATCTGTGTTTGAGACTTTGTAATTTTGCTTTCTCAAGTACTTCAGTATCAGAAACTTTGGTTTCCTATTTAGAATATGGCAAAAATAGTGGAAATGGTAGGTGTTTAGTATTTTTTCATATCTGCTGTAGGTGGTCCAGGTCTTGTCACCATGTAGCAGTATGCTTAATATGCATGCCAGATAGACTCAAATCTTGGTGTTCAATGACAGTATATCTCAGAGGTGCTTGGTCTGTTAGCCAAATGTGATGGATGCCTTCTCAATGAAAGAATTAAGCTTGTCATCTAGATATAAGTCATCCAATACCATTGATCCTAGGTAGCAGAACTTGTGCATAACTTCTAGTATGGTGCCCTCCATTAAAATTTCTGGTGCAGTCAACACATCTTGTACCATAATCATTGTCTTCTTTGGACTGATGGGTAGAGTCCAAAATTCATCAAAAAGGTAGCACAAAGCTATTGCAAAGTTGCTGGAGCACCTCTTCGCTGTGTGAGCTGAGCACTGCGCCATCAGGAAAAAGAAGTTTGCTTATCAGCAGATGTTTGACTTTAACTTTTGTTCTTAGAGGAGCAATGTTGAAGAGTTTTTCATCTGATCTTGTATGGAGCTTTACACCCTTGGTGCTAGATGAGAAAGCAGCAGAGAGAAGAATATAGCAAAGAATGCTGGTGCAAAACACATCCCTGTTTCACACCACTGTGGATTTCAAAGCTGTCAGATTGGTCAACATCATACTGAACTGTCATCTTCATGCCATCATGGAAGAATCAAATCAGACTGAGGAGGATTTGGTGGCCACCAGTTCTCTCTAGCATTTGGAATAGGCCCCTTCTACTGACCAGCTCAAAAGCCTTTGTAAGATCTATGAAGGCTATGTAGAGAGGTTTTCCTTGTTCTTGAAACTTTTCTGGCAATTGCCTTATTGTCAAGACCATGTCAATATTTGATCTTCTGGTATGGAAGCTGCACTGACTCTTTGGGATATACACATTCAGCAAGAACTTGCAGTTTTTTGAGAATGACCCATGTAAATATCTTACCAGAAACACTAAGGAGAGAAATTCCTCTGTTGTTGTTGCAGTCACTTCAATCTGCTTTGTTTTTATACAGATTTACGATGTTGGCATTCTTCATGTCTTGTGGTACCCCTCCTTTCCTCCAGCAGGCAAGCAAGACACTGTACAGATATTTAAGCACAGCCTGTCTTCCTTGTTTCAATACTTCAGCTGGAGTTCCATATTTTCCGGTAGCCTTTTCTGGTCCTGGGGAAGTGATTGCCTTTTCAAGCTCATTTATAGATGGTTCTATATCAAGTTCAATAATCTGGAGCCTGGGGATCACATTTAGTGCTGTTTCAGAAACAGTGGTTTCATATGAATAGAGTTCATGATAATATTCCACCCAGCATTATCTGTCAATGATGATGTCTCCATTAAAATATGTGAGTGTGGTAATTTTCTTAGCTGAAGGACCTATTGCTTTCTTGATTCCGTCATGAATATCTCTTATATCTCTATTCCCTAATGACATGTGTATATTCTCACATAATTTGAGCCAGTAGGGTGGAGCATATTGCCTTGCTGTTCATTACAATGCACTCTTGGCCAATCTGAGGTTAGCATGCCTCAAGAGAGGGGTTCATGTTATGGTGCTGATACACTGTGCATTTTGCTTCAATAACTGGAATCATTTCTTCAGAGTATGCTGCAAGCCAGTCTTTTTCTTATGCAGGCTTTTTACCAAAATCTAAAGTTGCAGCAGTACTGTATAGACATTCATTCTGAATGTTTTCTATGCTGCATCAACATTCAGGGAAGATGCAATCGATGACACAGCTTCCTTGAGATTTGTAATTAATTGGAGACTCCTTCATTGGTATTTTGTGTCGTTGCCCACACATGAATATCAACAACATTGTGTGGTACAATGGGACTTGTGTAGTGAAAGCTTTATTTTGCAGCATAGAAGCGTATGGTCTGTGTTACAGTCTGCACTGTAGATGTTCTCTATGGGTGACAACTAAATCCAGTTGGTGCCAGTGTCCAGCTCTGAAGACTGTCTGGTGAGGACTGCCTTGGAAGTATGTGTTGATAATGCACAGTCCGCTATGGGGGCAGAGCTTCAGTAGTCTTTGCACACTGTCATTCATTTCCACCACTCTATGGTGGCCAATGCATAGTAGTCACATCTTTTGACCTGAGCTGACTCTAGCATTGAAGTGTCCCAGCAGATAGAGTCACTCACCTAGTGGAAGCTTACTGATACCACTGTCAAGCTGTTGATTGAAGAGAAGGACTTTTTCTGAGATAAAAGAAAGTGTTCCGGCATATGTACTGATGTCATATGTCAACGGGACATTTGACCATGGCTACTAATGAATGTTTGACTGTAAAAGTCATCCTGAGTTTGCTGTGGACTTTTGTTTGTTTTTTCTTTCCAGAAACAGGTGTAATGGATATCACACACAGAGAGCCTGCGTCAACTAGTCCAGTTTCAGAGATGGTGGCTACATGAATGTCAAGCATCTCCAGCTCTTTGCAATGATGACAGACTTTGTAGGGTCACTGACCTCCTCTAGAACATTTGACATACCAAAGCATATTGTCCTCACATTCCAACAGACAAGTTTGGTGACCATCATACTCGAACCTTTAGCATGTCCACCTAGGCAGGAAAAAATAAGGAGACAGAGACTTGCTTTAGAACTAAAGCCCCTCTCTGACTAGACCCAAAAGCTTGGAGACCAACACATTTGGAAGCCAGCACCACTGCAGGAGTTGCCATAGGGCAGAGCTGAGTTGCAATTCCAACCACTTGGAAATTTTTCCCCAGTGGATTTAGTTCAGGGTATTCTCCCCTAGCCTTTGTTCAGCCAAGATCTAGCTTTAAAGCACCAGCTCTAGATGGAATTACTCCTTTGTGGTTGATATTTTTCATTCCAATGGGTATGTGGCATGCTCCCTACCCTTCAGTGAGGGGTGTGGTTCCCAGTTTAGTCACCAAGCAGCAGGTTGTACTGGATTATCAGTGGTACCAGTCACAGGCTTTCCATGCCTGATCTGACCAGTTTGTAAGCTTGTTCCCTTACACTCAGGAATTTAGGTTAAAATGTGTGTGTAGTATGAGCAGAGAGTGGGTGTGATTGATGATACCTGTGTTTAAATGGAATTTTCAGTGCAAATGACTCACTTCACGATGCACCGGAGCGGATTAAAAAAATAGAGTATTTAAATTACAATTCGTTTTTCTTTAAAAAAATAAAGCTGTTTAAAATGAAATCTGAATATAATACAAAATATGTTAAGGTCTAAACCTACTATAATCTCTTAAAATATTTAAAGAAAAAAATTATGTTGAATCCATGAACTTTAAGTTCAAGGCTGCTTTTTTAAATAAAGAAAGATGTTTTCCCCTGTTTCTAGCTTTTTTGATGTCAAGTTTAATCAATACAGCACAATAGGTCATATACCGTATTAAGGGCTTGATCCTGTGCTACTGGGTGTAAGAGACTGGCAAAGTCATCATAGGCACTAGACCCAGCCTCTGACTCCAGGAGACACCATTATGTAGCTCATCATGATCATCCACTGAGCCCAGCTAGGTGGTCTCATACTCCTATTTTATGGCTTTTCCCTACCTCAACTCTGATGGGCTAAGTTCTCAATTTAAAGAATGTCACTGGTGGAAGTTACTAGGTAAGCACCTGGAACAAGAGTTCATTGAAGTGCTAAACCAGCTTTTGACAGCAATAGTCTCTTCTGCAGGAACAGAATAAATATTTTCTTCATTTGGACTAATTGATTAAAAGTTGAGAAATTGACTGGGAGTTCAGAAAGCAGAAAAACATATCTTTCTTTTCTAGCCTATGAATAAAAATGAGGAAGGAGAAGATAAATTTGAAGGACAGCCTGAGTAGCTTAGGAGACAGTCTCAGTTTCAAGAGACTTACCGCTGGTTTCCACTATACAGTTAGGTCCACTTATGTACATGACTCAGGGCTGTGAAAAATGTCATACCCTGTGCGACATAGTTAACATGACCTAAGCTTCAGTGTAGACACCATTAGACAGAAGAATTCTTCCATTGACCTCGCTACCCACTCTTGGAGAGGTGGATTTATTGTAATGATGAAAGAACCCCTTCTGTCCCTGTAGTAAGTGTCTACACTACAGTGGTTCGGCTGTGCGGCTATAGTGTTTCTAGTGAAGACATACACTAAGGCAAGTAGGAACTTCAGCTCCAGTCACTTTCACTCAGCCTGGGAAAAGAAATAGTCATATTAATTCACTGACTACAGTTAGTTCTTCTGTTTAATAAATCATTTAGGTGTAAAGGTTAAACATGCTTTGATAAGAGAAGTTTATGAATCCAAAACATTTAATACTGTTTTATTTAACTAAAAAAAATAATTTTATATGATGTTTTGTAGGTTTAATTAAATTCCAGTTCCCATCCTAATGCAGCTTGAAACATATCATAAGTAAAAAAGTTAATTATCTAGTAAATAAGCAATATATTGTGTCACCATTTTCCAACTTACTTAAAATGTACAATTATAAGAATATGAAAATATTAAGCTATATGACTGCTAACACAAATTTATATAATTATAGTGTACACTGCCAGGTAGCAAAAAGATGTGCCAAATTTGGTGTAAAGGCTCTATTTAATTGTAAATCAACAAGTTTTAATGGTTATAACAATTAATGAGAATGCACCTGTCTTTAGAAAATAGCTGAGGTACAAATGAGAAAGTTGATTAAAATCAATGATTTAAATTGAGATTTTGCTTTTGGTGATTTCAATCATGATTTAAATTGCTGTGATTTAAATCAAACCATCCTGCTACATGCTTTCCTCTGGCCTTACTTTTCCTTCCAGGTACCAGTAACTCAAAAGTCAGCAGTTATTAACTGTAGCTCCTGTGCTCCTTCTTCTAGTCATGTCATATGTTCCAATTATAAAAAGCATCATTCCACATTTGCACTATTCAAAGTCAGATGCATAATGTCATCAATGAGCTTACATCACAAGTAGGCATGATGAAAAAACAGGTAAGAAACTAAGTTTAATTAGTGACTCTAGAATTTTAGGCAGAAATTCATCAAATTCCCTAAGCACATGCATAAGGTTAAGTGCATGAGTAGTCCCACGGAAGTCACTAGGCCTAATTTTGTGCTTAAAGTTATGCATGAAGTATGTGCCTCTCTGAAACAGGACTCTGAATCCTCTTTATCAATCAGTTGGTGAAATACCACAGTGAAACGGCCCTTGTACCAACTGATAGAAAGTTTCACTCATTTACCCAAGGGGTTGCAATGACTGACACAAACCCCACTAACGCAAGTTAACATCTTCAGTCGGCAAAGCTACATTATTGTCCCCAAATCCCTCCACAAAACTCCCCGGCTATGATGCCTACAAAAAATTGACAAGGTTTATGCTGCTGGTGTGCAGAGACCACTGCTTATCATGCTCACCAATATTGTCTCTTTGTTTACTTGTATTCCCCTGTCTGTCTAGCCGTGTAGCTCTTGTCTTAAGATAGTAAGCTTCTTGGGGGAGGGACTTTTTGTTCAGAGTCTGTACAGTGCCTAGCACAATCGGGTCCAGAACTAGGGCTCTTAGGTGCTATGGTAATATGCATAATAATACAAATATATTCAAACACTTTAAAATAAAGCTCATGCTTATACTGTACACATGTATATGTAAACAATTTGTAGTTCCAGTTCCTGTAATTGTATCTAATCTAAGTCATTCATTTTTATTAAAGTTCACACTGTGAGAATAATAAACCTGAAGCACTGGAATCACTCTCATTACACATGGTTGGATCTGTTTACTGAAACTGCATTGTCTCATACCCAGAAGGAAAAATAAGCCACCAAAATGCAAAAATAGTCTTCTTATTACTTCCCCTACAGTAAAAATTTAATGTAATGACATTCTAGCAAATACGAAGGGGGCTATTCCAACCAGTCCTTTCCTTACCGAGTTTTAATATAAAGAAATGCCTAATTAATGGAAATGAACACTGTTTTAAAGGATTATTTAACTAGGAAATATTGGAAAGTTGGACACTGATGAAGGACAACTAGATCAGGCAGCTATGGAAAGCACCAGTACAAATGAAACTGGAGTATTCATAAGCAGAAGATAAGATGCAATAATTTTGTGTGTCACGTGGCTGTCTGTCCACCTTCTTTCAAACTGGCCCTTGTACGGGCAATGTCCTTCCAGAAATCTTTCACAAAGCCATTACCCACTTGTCCTTCAAATCCCCCCTCAAGACCTGCTTCTTCTGTGACATGTACAAGAAAGTGGCCAACCAATAATGGCTAAGTTGAGGGGATGGCAGCTGTAGTTGATGCATTTTTAGGAACCAAAGAAAATGTGTGTATTCAGATATCTATCAGAGTATTGAAAAAGCACCTATCCTTTGATCTAGGGATCTGTGACACAAATTAAAAAGAATCAAAATAAAAACCAGCAGCTTCACCCATCATAAAAACCAGGCCCAAACCCCAAAAACATCAGGCTTACCCCCCAAAGCCCAAGGAAATATGAGCTTTGTTGAATGCATCAAGTCACCAACCTTGAGCATTTTCACTGAAAGGAGGACCAGCAGGGATGGAGCAGGCACCAAGGCAGAAAGACCCTCACAGAGAACATGTGCTGCTAGCCCCCTATTTTTCTCACCAAGATAAGAGGGCTCCAGTTCAAGTCCTTCTCTTGATCACATTTGCTGCACTATTTCATGCTGAGAGAGGTTCTCTTTCAAGTAGGCAAGACCCTAACCAGAGGGCATGTGCCTGACTCATGTACATATATTTTCACATGAAGAAACTCTGGACTGGATTCTTGCTGGATGCAGCCATAAAAAGTGAAAGAACTGTTGCCCAGTCCCAGTAAGGCCACTGCCGTCACTAGGCAGAAATAAGAACTCTCCTCACACTGTCCCCTCAGTGCACCCAGTCGCCCCAAGGTGATAGAACGGCAAATTATCTCTTTAGTTTGAGATCCATGATGACAGCCATCAAAATGGGCGAGCTCCCCTCCGCCCCCATGTTGCCTGACTCTAATCACTATATATTTCTATTATATCACAGTTAGAGTTAGTCCGAAAATAGAATAATTTATCTTTGAGAATTCAGTTAATTTTTCAACCATTTGTAGCCACAAATAATAATGCCAGTGGAGAGCATCAATAAAGTATTCTGGATAACTCCTTAATGAGAATACACTAATCCCCACCCAGTATACTGTACATTTACAGTGTGAACTGTTATTAGATCAACTCCTCAGCTGCTGTATATCAACACAGCCTCATTGAAGTCAGTGGGGCAACATCAATTCACCCCAGCTGAGAATCTGGCCCATTGCTTTTTATAAACAAATAGGGCCATTCTATGATATTTTTATCCATTACTCATTATAGCTAGGTTGACTTTATACTTTGGGACACTATGTGTCTGTTTCCTAGTTCCCTGGACTTTGTGTTAGCTACTTCTATTGATGGGAGATAGTCAAGTAACCACCCAAAACAGTTTTCTTATTTCAATTAAATGGCAATGTATGTATTTACTTTCTCCCTTTCTCTGGAGAGGAGTGGTGAAAACATAATTCAGAAGCCCAACTATTCTAATTAAATTATATGCCTAATTAGCCTTTTGCCCTTTTTACCTACTCAGCTACCATACTCACAGTCTCCTGATTTTGATGAAAACCTATTGCCAATTGAGCTCATGCACCACTAATTCTCACTTGGGCTCATGCATTGTAATTGTATAGTTCACTGTGCTTGTCCAAGTCATGGGCAGCCCAGGGGACAAATTTATCAGAGTACAAAATTGCAGGGTAAGGGCAAAGACCCAGTTCAGCAGAGCTCTGAAGTGTGCTATAGCATGTGCTTAAAGCTAAGTACAGGAATAAGTCCCATTAAAATAGAGTTGCATTTTGGAAATTACAGCTAGCTGAGGGAGGAGCCCTTCAGTGAATATTTTGTATTTAATTTCTTACCTGCTCTGATTAAACCTTAGAAAATTAGATAGACAAAATATCCTGGGTGCCTTTCTCCTGGCTTGGCCATCTTTAGTGTTCCCTGTGGCTGTGCTGATATAGCATATTTACATGGAATTTGTACAGACAAGGCAGAACAGAGGGGAAGTTTGTTTTCAACAGATGACATGTAGTCTGATTTCAGAACTGTTGTATAACAATACATCCCACAGCAACCTAGCATATGCGATGAATAATTTCCTGTTTTCTCTTTCTCTTCATTTGAAAGAGCTGATGGCCAATGACAGAGCTTCTGAGTCAAAGCTTTTGGCCATGCAGTTAAAATAGGGTTTGCTAAGAGATGGTAGGAAGTGACGACATGAAGCTGATGGCTTCTTTCACTGATCAGGAGTTTGACCTGGTCATTCATCAATTGCAGCCTAACAAGGCTCTTGTTCTAGATATAATCCACAATGAGTTTGTCTCTCACTTTGGACCAACCACTGAAAGCTGGCTGCTTTGATTTATGAATTGTTGTACCCAGGACAGTAGCATCCCAAAAGCCTGCTTCAGAGCAAAGGTCATAGCTGTTCCCAAATCAGGGAAACCATTGCCAGACCCAAAGATCTGCCAGCCAGTTTCTCTGCTGTGTGCTACCTATAAATTGGTGGAGACTGAGATCTTGTCTACGCTACAGGTTACTTCGGTATAACCTATGTCACTCAGGGGTGTAAATAAGCCACACCCGGGAGCTATGTAAATTATACCAATCTAAGTGCTGGTGTAGACAGGGCTATGTCAGCAGGAGAGCTTCTCCTGACAACATAGCTACCACCTCTCATGGAGGCAGGAGTTATTAAGCTGCTGAGAGAGCTCTCTCCCATCAGTTTAGAGCATCTCTGCCACAAGCGGTGCAGCTGCCCCCCCATAAGTGCTGTAGTGTAGATGTAGCATAATCCTGATTCAGATTAATGAGGTAGTTGACTCTCAGCTGCCTCACGTTCAGGCTAGATTCAGGAAGGGACAATGCACCCAATATCATGTACTTCATCTGACTCAAGACACAGAAGATGCATTTGAGCAAGGAAAGAAAGTTGGTGCAGTCCTTATTGATCTGATGGTGGCCTACCACACTGTGGCACATCGGTCTGACTGCCAAGATGCTGCGAGTTATTCCCTGTAGGCTGATGGCATGGTTCATCCAAGAAATGAGTAGCAACCGAAGTTTCATCCCATAAATCAGGGAGAACATCACTCACCTTCAATGTCTCTGCAACGGCCTTCCACAAGGGGTAGTTTTGGTTCCCCTTTGGTTCAATACAGCCTTCTTGAAACACAGGCGGAGAAGTATGTGTATGCTGAAAACACCTGTGTTGCTGACACTGCAAACGACTCCCAAAGGATTAAAGGGAATCTCAGCCAAGACATGAATACTTTGACCACTTATTTCCAGCAATGGAGACTATTTCTCAATGAAACCAAGACTGTGGCAACTACTTTCCACCTAACTAACTGTCTTGCCAATCAACCAATCTCAATCCAAGTCCAAGGACAGCCACTACCATTCCATCCAGTTGCCACATACATGGGAGTAAAATTTGATTGTAACCTGGCATATCAGCCTCAACCAGAAGATCTGAAAATGAAGATCTCATCCCATAGCGCCTTGATTCAAAAACCTATCAGGAACCTCCTGGGGAGCAGACCATTTGTTCTTCACACATCTGTATTAGCCCTGACATTAGCTCCAATCAATGTTCCCTCCAATTTTCCCCATCCATGTGTGGAATGAATTTTGCTATGTGCACCAGTATGGAGGTGATGTATGGGGAGGGGTGCTGAAGGATTCAGGATGTGGGAGGTGGCTCAGGGCTGGGGCAGAGGGTTGGGGTGTGGGAGAAGGGTGAGGGCTCTGGCTGGGGGAGAGGCGCCTCTCCCCACTTCAGCCCCTGGGCTGGTGGAGTCCTCTCTCCCCGCCACAGCCCGGGAACTGGGAGGGTGGGGCATCTCTCCCCGCCGCAGCCCCGGAACTGGGAAGGAGGGGTGTCTCTCCCCACCATTGCCCTGAGGCTGGGGAAATTAAGTGTGCAGTCCTTGGTAGCCTCCTGCACGGCTGCGCTGGCGCATATCTTAGAGGTAGCTTAGGCTCCAACTGAATACTGCTCTGTGGTCTGGAAGGATGTGTTGCAGATGCCACAGTCAGCTTGTCAACATGGAGCTGAATTCAGCCACTCATATAGTTAATGGCTGTTTGAACTATACATCAACCTCTGGGCTGTATGTGCTAGCACACATTGCTTTGCCAGACCTTCAATGAGATTCCATTACTGTTAAGTCTACTTGCAGAATGGAGATATATGAAACCAACCTATTACCATCTCTAGTTGACTGATGCCCCGTTCTCAAACAGGGAACAATACGCTGAGTCTACTTGAAGGGCTGATTGTATCCAGGGGAGAAATGCCATTTCTGTGGTCTGGACTGTGACACCACAGCTGATCTCTTGACTCCCCTTTTCTATGGCAGCTCATGCACTCTTGGACAAGAGCACTAATGGCCCTTTGCCATGCATGGATGATCAGGGCTGCCAGAGAGCAGAAAAGTACGTCCTTGCAGGGTGAACGCTTCGGTGGGAAAGAGAGCCTAATACATAAACTAAATTCAGGAGTCCATCATCGCACCTGCCTCCTTGTCCATTTGATCACAGATCTGGGACCAGAATCAACAGGCTATTCTCTGACTCAACCAGAGTTACTACAGCCATGCACCAGCTTAGCCTTGTTTCCTCCCCACTCTGACTTGAGTGCAGCATCAGAGACAACAGCTCATGTGGGGGAGAAGTGCCCAGCCTGGCATCTGGAGGGCAGTCTACAGTGCCTAGTCTCCCTTGATACAGAGGCTATCCTCTGGTTATAGAACCTAGACATCGACCTTTGGTGTCTGTATATGAGAGAGAGAGAGAGAGAATTTGAAAGAGGATTATAAAATTGCCTGCATATGTGTAGTCAGTTAATATTTCCAGTTCTGTTGCTTACCATTCACAACTACAGGAGACATCCAGAAGCAGGTAAGAATGACTCCATGGATTAGGACCTCTATACTCATTATGGGCTGGTTACGAAGCACTCATTATTCACAGGCAAAGAGAACAATTTGAAATTCAAGTAAGTCTCAGCAAGTGCCTAACAAAGAACACCAGGCAGTTAGCCAGCTTTATATTCACTACTGCATTAGTCTGATGTGTCAAAGATTTTTTGCTCTGGTGCCCCCCCCCAGCCCCCACAAAGCCACTTGATACATTTGAATTTTCTGTAGGTGGGATGTTGATAAAAATGAACTAGAATGAGTGGGGAAAATTCAATAGTGTTTTAAGAGTTTCCTACAGATTTTCTAGAATGGAGATTTTAGTACCTCATAGTGAAATCAATTATTTAGCAAGGCATGACTTGGGAACAAAGCAAAAGCCAAGCCAGGTTTTCCTTCAAAAGAACAAAGGTTTAAGCTTTAGTGAATTATTTGCTTAGGTCAAATTATATCAAAAGGCTGGCACATGTGCTTGGAGTCTTTAGAACTTCATCTGCAATTTTCTCAGGTCCTCAAAGTAAGAGCAAGGTGAAATTATGCTGTATTGTACAGGGATATTTTTTAAGAAAATGATGTTAATGCTGATGCTCTGTTAGAATGTTCTGCATAAAAATTTAGACCTTGGATGACAGAACAGATTTATACTGCTTTACAGAATTTTCTCTTTTGTGATCATTGATCTCAGCAGATAGCTAGCTCTTTTAATATAATTTATGTCAGAGCTATTATCGGTATAGACAGACTACACTGAAAAAGATGAGAAAGGTGCCATCTTTGTACATGTTATCCTGGATGACAAACTTGATGAACAGAATTCTGGATATAGTGTTGAGATGGATTAATGATAAGCATTTCTGAGATTCCCTGGAGTCATATATTCTAACCCTTGCAGATTCAACTGAGCCTGTCATCATTTGAATTGGTGTAAATTGAGAGCTGCTTAAAATGGCTGTGGTTGTGTTGGTAAAAGTGGGTGCAAGTCTATGCCTATAGTTAGGCACCCAAATCCAGATTTGGCCTGATTTTCATAAGTGCTGAAAATCCATCAATGACATTTGCTCATGCTTACTACCTCTGAAAAACAGACCACTTATATATGGGTGCAAAATATAGATTTGGCGTCCTAACTTTAGGCTCATAGGTTTGAAATTCTTGTCCCAAATGTCTTTGAAATGTAACTTAAACTGAAGCTTCATCTGCTCTAGGATGCTAAAATTTAAGATTTCATCTAACTGTCTCTTAGATTCCAGGTTTAGATTGATCACAGAGCTGGCTTCATGATGTAGCCTATAGGACTAACCTGCTTGCTTACATACATACATCTTTTCTTATAGTTTAAGTATTGTAATAGGTTTATAGATTTATATTAAAAATAAGTTTGGCTGTAATGCAAGCAGGGCTTTGGAGCTGTGCTCTGGCTCCGCTCCAGCTCCAGGCAAAAACCTGCAGCTCCACTACTCCAGAGCTGCTCCGGGCTCCAGCTCCGGGCTCCGCTCCAAAGCCCTGAATGCAAGAAACCTACAGGCCAAAAACCTGCATGTTAAGCTAAAGCAAAGTTAGCATATCTATATTGGGCCCTTTTACCCAGAAAGTAAAGTTGACCTTTATCTTGTTTATACTATGCCTAAATAGATAAAGTACCTATGCCTATGACCTTTCATTTAGACCAATAGACAATGGAGAATGGCATAGGGGTTTTTCAATGTTGTACCCACAGACTTAACAAGTACACCACAAGAGACTGATGTGTGTACATACCTGTCATTGATATGCACATACATATTAGCCTATGGGGTAAGTGTACCCTAACATTTCTGTGGATGAGGAATGAAATTTGGGCATAAGAGGAAGATTTCTGGCATTTGCCCTATAAAAGAAGTGACCCACCTCAATAGAGTACTCCATTTCTCACTTTACTCCATCTCCATTTCTCACTTTACTCTATTCTCACTTACTTATTCTATTTCTACTCTATCTATTCTATCTATCTACGATGACTGCTGCTGTTAGTAGGCTATACTTGTTCTTCTTAAACTTTAAGTTTCAAAGGAACTAGGCTAAGCTTGATTTCCCTAAGTTTTATTCTTTGTTCATTAGGTTTTGATTTTAAGTTCAAGTTAGTCAAGTAAACCCTAAGTTTGCTTTAATAGCTTGTAGCATTAGTTTCTTCTAAGCACTGCATCCCTCACTCAAGAATTGAGAAACCTGAACTGCAAGGCTGTTCCTGTGTCTCTTACCACCAGGTTATCAAGGAAGGGTGTGAGTATATTAACCAAGGCTTTGTTGCATATAATACTATATTATCATATGTATCTTTTGAATAGCAGTAATGCAATTGTAACTTTGTAACTCTGATTATTTTACCATTTACTTACTATTATTAATTTTAATAAAAAAGTATTTAAGGCTATATCTGTCTCAGTGTGAGCTTCCTGTCATACCCCCGAGGGTCCTTTATAAATTCTGTGGAGCCTGACTGGGGACAAGAACTTTTATCTTCTGATCAAACAGATTGGCGAGCCTAAAACCCATACTATTAATATTAATTATTAATACTTATTGATATTATTACTTACTAAAATAAAATAAATACATTAAATCCCCATATTATCCAAATTAATATTATCAGTACACCCTAAATCAGGCTACAATGACTCCTGTATTGGTAAAATGCTATGGGTTTAAAATAATAGTAGGATAAATCAAATTGGGCAGATCAGAAGAGGTACGATTACAATAATGAAGGCAAGTGGAGATGACATTTCAACAGAGGAGCACTATAGAGAGAAAGTGAGTCTGAAGTAAGCAATATTTTGGAATCATCCAGGTACATTGAATGTTTAGTGACCCAATTTAGGGATCCATCAAGTGCAAGGTAATCTGCAGTTTTTCAAGCCATATTCTTGTTTGCTCATCATAACCAGAGAAAACAATAACCATTTAAGATTAATTTGTACAACATTAAACAATTGAGACTGTATTACAGTTTGGCTAGGGAAATAAAGCAAGTGCTTCAGATATATACATTTGGTTTAGATACTCAAACATCCAGTGGGATGTCCAGAGGTGATCAAGCTGTCAGGATTTAATTTTTGAAAATAAATGGGAACAGACTGTGTCTAGCCCCTTTTGATGGGGTGTCTGCCCCACACTGGTGGAGAAAGGGTTAAAAGCAGTCCTGGGGAGGCTGCACAGCTGACAGCCAATCAGAGAGAGGCTGCAATGAGCAGCCAATAAGGGCAGAGCAGGCCCATATATAAAGAGAGCTGCAGAACAGAGGGAACATTTCCCTCTTGGGAGTCTAGGGAGAAAGGACTGGGTCCCTGAAGGGCTGAGGGCACCGCCAGCACCCTGGACAGAGTAGTGCTGGGCCGGGTTAGGGGAGTGAGAGAGAGTTCCAGCCTGACTGACTGAAAGACTGGATGCTAGGGCTATAGGGAAGTGGCCCAGGAAAACAGATGGCGGGGGTTGAAGGAGACGCAGCATGTGGCTGCCGCCTGGAGGATCCCAGGGTCGGAACCTGAACTAGTGGGCAGGCCTGGGTCTCCCCCCCCACACTGCCTTGCCCCCACTTGCCACTGAGGGGAGTGGCCAGGGAAGGGCTGCATTGAAGCAAGTAGCTAGAACCATGGGCTGCAGTTGGCCATGGAGTCAAGTGGCTGGATAGAGGACTGCTGTTCCCCTGGAAGTGGGGGAGAATGGAATGGAGTACGGCCAGAGGGCTGCCTCCTGAAGAGGACGCCACGATCCTTGAGGCGCTGTGGGTCCGGAGGAGAAGTAACCATGGTGAGACACCACTGCAGGAGGGCACCCTGCAAAAAGATAGAGCTAATTCCCAGAATGACCAGCAGGAGGCGCCACAATGGTGAGTCCCACCCCTTACACCTCTTTACTGCTGAATTTCAAGCTTATCTTTCACTTCCTGATAACATACTCTCTAGCTAAACACACTAGGAAAAGACATATTCAGACATCCATTTGCTATAGTTTCAGTCAGTCACCCTTTTCTCTCTCCCATGTTGTTTTCATCTAGAGCCAGATTCTACAAACACCAACTACCAAGCACAGTGCTTTCTACTGAAAATAGTCTTCTTGAGGACAAAGGGACTGCTCACATAGACAGTATCAAACCGAATAGCAAGTGACTGCCAGACTTGGGGCATTTATTTCACAGCCATCAATCAGCTACATAACTAGTGTATAATTTTTATTCTGAAGTCATTTTGATCCTCTGAAACATTTATCTAGTCCAGTGACCAGATAAAAAGGATGATAACTGCCCCAGATCTCTCTCTCCTCCTAAGTAGGAGGAAATTAGTGATAATCCCACACATCATGTTGTAATTAGTGTTAGTACATGCTGAAGTAATAGGGACCACTGTAGATTAAATGTTAAGATTGATTAGCACAGGGCTCAATCTTTGTCATAAGCCCTACAATAGGGGGCAGCATGTTGTTGCACTGCCTCAGATTCACAATTTCTCGCTCTGTTCCCCCACTGCGTGGGAGTAAGCTGCACTGCATCTACACTTGGCAACGTGTACGTTGCTGTGATGTGTGAAAAGGCAAAGCTGCATCCTGTCCTCATTCTGTTCCATCCCCTCCCACCCACCTGCATGAAGGGGGAACTGCTCCCCGGTGCCTGCTTCCCCTCCCAGGCTGCCACACTCATGATGCAGGTAGCCAACACAGGGTGTTACGGGGCACCTTGTACAACACTGCCACAGTAGTCTGGACACAATTTGTCCCACCGTTTAAAATATAGTGTGGATATCTTCATAAAAGCACAGGATCAGTTGATCCAGGGAAGCAATGAGTAAATAGAAATAGCCTGCATTGTGGGAACATTAAAACAATAGGTAAGGTGTCCTGCATGCTTCTACTACTGAACTGTCAAGTTCAAGGTCAGTTAAAAAACAGTTAACTTGTACCACTGTTTCCCAGGAATCCCAGCTGCTGCAGTAACTACTTATGTTGAATATTTAACCACCTGACTTACAGATCTGGATTTAGTGATGTTCTGCCAAGTTTCTTTATCTCTCATCCTTTCATCACTCAAGGTGTAAGACAGGCAAGACAAAGTGTGGGAAAAGAGGCAGCCAGAATACATTAAGAGCCTACAGAAATACAAACTGCAAGAATAGTAAGGATATGTAAATAAGCATGTTTGACTCCTTAATTCTAGAGTGGAGTCCAGCATGAGAAAATCCTCTGAAGTGAATAGTGGAATAGTATTGGTTGGGTAACTGAAATTGAAGGACTGAAAGGAGTCTCTATCTGATCTGCCTTTGTGCAAGCACCTACATTTTTTTTTGTTACACAGCATTTTTGTAACACAATAGCACCTGAATGTGCAACTAATATTATCGCGTGTGCCTGACAATATATTGTTCATTTTAAATTCTCCAGATGTTACATGGACATTCTGCATATAAATTCTGCCAAGGGACAATAATAAAAATGTGCATGCAGGTACCTGCAGACACAAAAATGCACGTAACAAATGGGCCAGGTTTAACCTACATCAAACTGCAGGTAGTATAGTTTGAAAGGAAGTGTGGTCCAGGGGATAAGCTGATGTTCTGAGAGTCCAGAAGCCCATGTTCTACCCCTGGCTTTGCTGTTGACCTTGGCAAGACAGTCTGATTCGGTTTCCCCATTTGGAAAATTGGGATAATATTTGCCTCTTCTGAGACAAACCAATGAAAAGTACTCATTAGGAAACATGGTTTCATCGCTTTTTACATTTTCAAGCCAGAATTTGGGCTGCTATGGTTGTACAAAGGAGCCAGAAATCAGCCAGATCTCCCTAGCTGGGGATACCTTTGTATGGGGAAGCCCCCCAAGCTGGTCTAAAGTCAACAGTTTGCTAGCTGCTATGCCACAGCCCCCTGCTGTGGCACTCTGGCACTCTCCAGTTGGCAGATGGCCCCTGGGAGACAGTTCCAAACCAGCATACTTCAGAACATCAGTGAGGCGGCACTCAAGTACACCCAGGCAGGAAGATCACTGGCTCCATAATCAGATGAGTACAACTGGTTCCTTTGCAGCTCCTACCCGGCACCCCAGCTAGCTACTGAGCACAGCACCTCAATGATTTTTCAGCAGCTTTCATGAAGTTGTAATATGAGGGCCATATTTATTTGTGTGACTCCTTCACAGCCCCGAAGGGTGTATTCATTGTAACATTTGTGTGAAGTAAACTAAGAGTTCCTGGGCTCCTCTGTCCATCTGCCTTGGAAGCACCTAATATGACCCGTAGCAATTTACTTTAAATTGAACCTGATAGTAGTGACATTTTATTTTAAGTAATACAGTGAATGACAGAACTGCTAATCATTACTTACTTTAAAGTACATTAACTGAGGTATTTATAGCAGAGAATTGCTCGTTTTAATTTTAATAATGTTATTAGTTTTCAAATTGAATAGTAACATTTTACTAAAAAAGAATCACACACTTAGAAATGTTTGTTAATTATTCCAATTCCATAATCAACCAATTGCTAAAAGTTGATCCTACTATTCCCATCCTATTTTTAGCTTTGAGATACTGTACAAATAATTTGATTGCATTCTTTTTTTATAGAAACTTTGTCCCTACTTTGAATAAAAACCAAATTCATCATTTTTTCCCGTGGACGGTGGTCTTTTACAAAACCAGGTCACACCATCTTATCCCAAGCATTGTATGGTTCTAGCTGTAACCACCCAGAAGAATGGTGTGAGGGTCACTCTGGACAGCTCAGTGAAAAACATCTGCTCAATGTGCAGCAGCTGTCAAAAAAGCCAAGCAAAACATTAGGCTATATAAAGAATTGGATGGAAAATAATGCTGAAAATATGTTAACGTCACTACACAGGTCAATGGTGCACCTGCACCTGCAATACTGTGTTTAGTTCTAATCACGCTGTCTCTGAAAGAGCTACAGCTGTAATATTAAAGGTTAGTATAGGGGTTTCAAACACATTCTGTAGTAAAGGCCAAATTAACCTTGGGTAAAAACGTCATTGACAAGGGGCAAACTTTACAGCCTTCTCCAACTCCACAGCTGCAGAATGTGCCCCTTTTAGTTTGTAAAATTAAATACTGCATTTAAAGATAACAGATTTTACTTCTTAATTAGGAAATCCATTTTATGCATTCTGTACTCTGTCAATTAACTTGTGTCTTTGTGCATTTCTGTTATGACCATCTCCTAAGACATTTATCTCAGTCACAAGTCTGAAGAATCACAGGGCCAATACTTTCCTACAGCAATCAATCTATAAGGAAGTATATTTATAACTCTGTCAGTAAAGATTACAAACACACACTTTGGAAGTACCCCTATCTGTAAATTTTGATTATTATCTATAGAAATATCTTTTAATCAGTTTTGATGTGTACAGTGGAATCTGTTTATTGACATTTACCAATAAAAATCTAATCCTTCCTAGCCTACACATAAACCAGAAGGCTGAATGGTAACCTGCAGCGTGCGCTCCATTTCCAGGAGCTTGCAATAGTTCTGTGCTAATACCTCATTGTTGGGATACTGTAGTTCTGGAGGGGGAGTAGTTATTCTGCACACCATTCTGCCTTCAACTACCAGAGGATATTTAAGAGGAAATGTACTGGAGCTGGCCAAAAAAAAATCCAAAACTCATTTTGCAAACACATTCAAACTTTTAAACATGTTTTCCTTTAGAAGTGATGGAAGAAAAATCATTTCTTTAAAAATGTTCTCAATATTTTTATTTTTTCCCCAAAATTTGAATTGACAAATTATAAATGTTATTGAAATGGCTGATTTTTGTTTGCCAAAACCCGTTTTGGCAAATGATTATTTACTGTACACACAAAGTTATTTTGATGAAGTTCTGAATAATTTTGGATAACTTTTTGAAAACAAATATTGAAAAGGTTATCATGATTTTCATTAAAACAGAAAAATGTTGAAAACCTCAATGTCAAGATTTTAAAAAAATCTGAAAAAAGGTGTTTATGTGCAAAAACTTCTTTCAGACATCTCAACACTGTCATTAATGGCATAGTATGAATTCCTTTCCCCTGCTTCTGTCACATTGGAGAGAAAGGTGGGTCATAGCCAAAGGGTGAAGAGTACCATGGGGGAAACTGTCAAATGGAATTGTGATTCTAGGGGAGGGGAGATAACGAAGCAATGGTTCTCTCCACATAAATGCTCCAAAATGGATCCAGATACTTGTGCTCCACAAGATCTATACACTATAGCTCCAGACCCTTTTGCAAGCCAGTGAACACTCATCCCACTCCCTGAAGTCAGCATGAGATGGGAACACTGTGACATGACAATCATATGGGTGCTCAAGAGCCCTCTTGCTTCCTGTCATAGGTTTTTCCTTCTCCTGAAAGGCTGTTCGCATTAAATGCATTAAGGGCACTGAAATTTCACCTCTTCTTTTTAGGAAAAATTCTACTACTACTGAGTTAGCACCAGATTTTTTTTTTGAAGCACACATACTCCCTGTGGAAGTGAGGATTGATAGTTTCCTGGCCCTGCCTCTTTTTTTTCTTGAATAGACTGGAACAAAGTTCTGTGGGGGGCCACAGTCCTCTCAGTTTTAAAATGTGCAGTTTTCAAGAAAAGCAAAAAAGAGAGAACATGGAACCAGATCCCCAGAGGGTGTAAATCAACATACCTCTATTGATTTTACCAGACCAAAGCCAACTTTACAGCAGCTCAGGATCTAGCTACTACTGTTTCCATGTCCTGAGAGTGGAACGATTTTACAAAATGTTCTGAAAAGAAGGGAGTATGTATAACTATGCCATATTGTGTGCAAATTCCTCAGGCATCACCCTGAAACATGGTAACTGAGCTACACCAAGCACACCCGGCACCACAAAGAGAGTCTTTGTCTGGAATGACATCCTGCAGCTGAAAGCCTGTAGAAAGGAATAACATTTTGCTGTGCACTGGTAAGAAGAGAAAACATTGGCTAAAAGTCACTGAGTTTGCTGTGCCTCCCTACATGTACATCAGAGAAGTGGCATTTCTAAGGATAGGTTAAAGTAAAAGCTCTTCAGTTATTAATTATGAAACTACAGAGGTGAGGGAGTGTGAGGCCAGAACGCTAACAACTTTCATGTACAGTCAACTGCCTGACATAGTTCATCCTATCATTAATTTATTTTATAAAATTGATATTCTCTTTTTCTCATTCTTTAATTGATGAATTGATGGGATGGAAGGAAAGAGATATGAAATAAAAATATTCAATCCTAGGTGTAGAAGAGATCTGAAATGGGGGTCAGATTAACACTAAAACTATTTTATGGACACAGTACCAAAGGATCTCAATACAGTCTGCAAACCTTATACCCTGTAGAAGAGTCACTTTATCTATCACTGGAATGCAGCCACCTCTAGTGGGAATGAGAAGGTAACTGTCTTTAAATGGCAAAAAAGAATACAGCAAAACAGAAAGCATGAAATAATGTGAGCAACTTCATTAGCATTTTGGAAAAGAAGAATGCAATACCTAATTAACCCATAGACAGGACATTGGCGCTAACATCTCTAGTAGGGTGTAATATTGCCACTGAATTTTAAACGATTAATAGGGATCAAGGCTTTGCTTCTACATCTCATCTGAGATTATCCTTATCCCCTAACTCCGTTCTGCGGTGTTACTTCACTACTGTTTCAAACGGAAGCGTGTCACTAGGGCAAGGCAACGAGTGGCTAAAACTATGTACTAACATTTTTTTATGAATAATACACTCATGTATTCACACCCTACACCCTATTGTAGTAATCGTTGTACAAACTATGCCTTGTGAGGTGTGATGCTGTGTATAAGAAATTTGACCAATTTTATATGCCATGAACTGAACTACCAACACCACTTCATACAGAAGTCAGGGTTTTCCTTGGTGGTCCCTCTATCCAGATTCATAAAAGGCCAGACCCTTTCCTTAGATTATGAGAGGAATAAGGCTGCCAAGAAATATTATAAAAATGCTGCTTTTTCAAATACTTGATTTACTGAACATATAAAACTTCAGCAGTTTAGTTACTAACATTTTATTAAAGATAAACAGAACTGTTGACAGCACACAACATAAGTGAGAAATGAAAGGGAGACAGATATTAAAAAAATAAGGGAGCAGCATAGCTTATGAATTACAGTCAATATACACGGTATTATAAATGTTATATCAATGATTTTCTTTAGATCAGTTCATCCCATTTGGCCTATCTTTCCTCAAATAGTTCAACAGTAATTCATTTTTATATAGTGTCCTTCATGCAGTTTCACAAAATGCTCCCCAGAGAGCATTCATCATAAACTACAGGGAAAAGGAAACTTTTAAGATGTGATTTAAAGAGGGGAAATGACTCAATATTACTTGGAAGGAGAGTGTTACTGATAGACTGGGATGCACAAATATCAGAGCAAATCTCCATCTGTGGAGAGTTTCCAGAGAGGAGGAATGAAGCAAATAGGAGACTACTGAAAGGTTTCTTAGATTTTTTTTTGTCTTTAACAAATTAAAATTTAAGAATTTTTTTGAGCTGATGAAGATGCCACATTGACATACTCTGATACTGAACTCTTCATTCTATCAACAGAACAGGTGCAGAGTAAAAATTCCTCCTATACCACAATGGCAGTATGCCCTACAATTGATCTGGGACAAAAAAACAACCTCTAAGGATAAATTAATAATTCAGCGTCCATTGTAGAGTAGAAAGGGACTGGATGCCAGCTAATTTTCAAAGTAAAATTACCAGAAGAAAACAGGATTTTCTGTACATGAAGGAATACCCCAAAATCAACAACTGAACTTGATTTTGAAATAAAGAAAACAATAAGCAATTAAATCAACAATGATTATGCAAATGACTTGCAGCAAATAAAAAGAAAGGCAAACAAAACAAGTGATATGTAGCAACCATTAAAGCAACATCTTAACTAAACATGAAAGTATAAAATATAAAGTAAATTAAAACAAGATTGGTTAACCATATTTAATAGACCAATTTTATAAAACCGAGTATAAACTCAAAAAACTCTATGCATCAACCACCATGGTATTCATTTAAATATTTAGGATACTAATAGCATAACCAGGTTGTTTACCCTAATTAAGGTAGACTAGTAGCTAAGCAATAGTATCATATAACCACTTAAACACTTAAAAGCAATAGTATCATATAACCAACCAAAAATGTAATGAAGTTACTAGATTTCAACAGCTATAATTCAACATGATATAAAAAAAACTTAAACTAAAGAAAGAATTAGGATGAAACTAGATGGATTGGATACGACAATATAATTGAAAGTAGTGTCACTTAAACAAAAGCTAGAAAAACCCTGACTCTATATATTTTACTTCTGTTTTAATCTTAATGCAAATTCACAGTCATATGATCACTGCAGCCTAAGTTAAGCAGTGTTTAGAGACAAGTGTCTAGCTGAAGTGTGTTACTATGGCAACATGGAAGGCAAAGACAATAACACCGTGACAGTTACTTTATTCGCTCTGCAATGTTACTGTAACTTTGGGTTTTGTAGAACTTCAGAAAGAAGTTTGATTAACCAAATGTGTTAAAATGAATGTTGACCCAAGCAGGTTGAAGGACTTGTGTACTGTAGGGAGATACTGGTGTTTGAGTTTATTCACATAAGAGGGAGTTCTCTTGAAGATATTATTAAAGATAACAACATACAGACACCAATGGGTAAATACTGTATCATTCAAAAACAGAAACAGACATATCACAAAGTATACCACTTTTGGTATTTAAATAGACAAAAGTAAAATAATCGTTATTTACATTACCACACCAAGATTGGAATGAGGCTAGCATGGGATCTAAGGCATTAACACCCTAGATAATCCTAGTTAAAAACACACACCACAATTAAAGTTAGCTTAAACGTTTTCTAAAATTTCTAACACACACTAGTAAGGATTGAAGTGATTCTGAAGTTCAAAGATAGCGTTTCTTGCTCGTATACAAAGGAGAGAGATATAAGGATGCTTTTTTCCCTGGCAGGTAATGCTCACTCACAAATGTAAAGATAACACTGTTGCAAAAGGAGTCAGTGTAATTTGTTAGTTCTCAGTAGCACTTAATGTTAGGAATCGAGGTAGAACAAGACAACAAAACAAAATTAACCATAAAAAAATGAATTTCCACAAAGATATGATAACACAAGTACAGCTGAGATTTAGGTATGTATTCATCAAACCAAAGATTTAAAGGTTAGTTCTTTTAATCAGTACGTCAAATAATTCAATAAGCCAAGTGAAATGAGCTCAGCGCTACACACAAGGTGTGAACAATAGCTGTGGCAGTTACAGATGAAAGCATGCAGTTTAAATCAGAACCAAATCAATCTTAGTTACAGCATTGTCAGATTTATATCCTACAGTTTAGTGCAGTTATGATTCTTAGGAGCATTTTCCACAATTTTAAGCTACTTTGAGTTTCTATTTCTTTCTTACTTCTAGTATAATCTTTCTTGTATTTATTTGGAATCAGGATATCTTAACAGTATCTATTAAAGTTGTTAAGTTTATTAATTTGGTCTTTTTCAATTAAGAGTTCCTACCAGCCCAAAAGTCTGGTTTATGAATAGGGCTGAATTCTAGTGAGTTCAATGGTCTATGAAAACAATAATTAGGCACTCCAAGGCCAAATTCTGACTTCCTTTGAAGCACAGAAATTCCCTATGGAATTTTTAGTAAGAAACATTGATTTCCTAAATCTTTCTGCATTTTTAAGCAGGTGAATTTCTCAGTTGGTCAATATGCAGTCTTCTTCTTTGTGGTGGCACTTAGGATTCTGTCATTAGGGGAAAATCTTTTCCCCCACGCTGGTTATACTTGGGGTTCTGGAGTTTAGCAACCCAGGATACAAGATGCTTGTCAATAAAAAAACGCTTCATGAAAGGAACTCACTCTGTCTTAGGGAGAGTTAAATGAACACTTCTTGCTTGGAATGGACCAGCTTTCTCTGGATCAAGCATTGATCTGCTGAACATGATCTGCCAGATGTAGGTTTTGCTGAACGTAGGTTTGGCTGATCACAGGTTTTGGGCTTAACAATCCTTTTTATGCACTATCATCCCATTTGGTTGCATGGGGGGTGGGGAGAGGACTGGCCCAGTTCCATAACAATTTATTGCTTAATCAGCTTCCATTGGCAGTCCAGGATTTTGGAATGTATAAAGACTCTTGTTGCAGGCTGTAATTTTATCAATTTGACAGGTCAAGTTTCCTGCCCAACCAGCAGATGGCATTCAAACTTCAGAAAAAGCCATCTTTCCAAGGTCTTCCATCCTGTTCTTGAAACTCCTTAATTTCTTCTTTAGCGCTGTTAATTAAAATATACACTAAACAGAGTTAAAAAAATATTTTGGCTCCATTTTCTCTTGCTAATTCTTCTTGAACCATTAAACAACAGGATAAAAATTTCTCATCTTTTGCTGTAACCTGGTAATTATCTTCTGGAAGCTTTATTTTTTCTTCTTCTTCTTTCTCTTAATTTTAGTTTGAAGAGAATTTATCTCATCATTCTCATAAGAGTAGGGAGAGTTTTAATACATTCCACTTCCAAATGCAGCAAGAAATTATTCTCAATTTGATTCTAATTTGAAAACAACTACCAAGTTATTTAAAAATTCCATATCTTAATCCAAATGGTTAGAATAGTCTAACTTATTTTAAGCATTGCCCTAGATATTTCACAACCCAAGCAACACATATTGCCAGTTGAGTGTCTGGCAATATGTTAGTTCTGCCTTTGGAGAGCCAAGCCACCCTGGGGAGAGCAAAGGAGTGCCCTGTCCAAGTGGAGGTGTCTAAAGACACTAAGGGCTGGTCCACACTACCCGCCTAATTCGGCGGGTAGAGATTGATCTTCTGGGATCGATTTATCGCGTCTCATCTGGACGCGATAGATCGATCCCAGAAGTGCTCCCCCGTCAACTGCGGAACTCCTGCTCGCCAAGAGGAGGAAGCGCTGTCGACGGGGGAGCCTGCCTGCGCCGCATGGACCCGAAGTAGGTACTTTTAGTTCGATATAGGAAACGTCGACTTCAGCTACGCTATTCTCGTAGCTGAAGTTGCGTTTCCTATATCGATCCCCTGCCCCAGTGTGGACCAGCCCTAAGTCTCCTCAACACGTGGAGGGGAGAGAGTAAGAATTTCTCCCCCAGCATGGTCACTTTGGTGCAGAACCATGGCTCCTTCCTAAGTTCGCTGGGACCACTAGTGCCATCATTAATGCTAACCACCCTACTTGTGTCTGGAGTGGTGAGAGCATGTCTTCTGCATGGAGTTAAGATAAACAGCTCCCTGCATCTGCTCTCCCTTCTAAAGTACCCACAGAACTGGAAGCTCAACTGAGTCCTTATTTTCCATAAAAGCTATAAATGCTACATGAGCCACATCTTGTTTTGTGACTTGCAGCATAGGGCATTTTTTATTCCTTCCTCCTGATACTGCTTGGAATATCACCTTTTAAGAAAGAAAGAAAGAAAGAAAAAGAAAGTGTCCCTACTCTTAAACTAAAGCTGACTGACACTAAAATATTTCAGACAGCTGACATCTGGGCAGCTTTGAACATGGGCATCTTTCCAGTTCAGAGCATTGTATTGATAATGATTGATTATTATTTGTATAATCATACCACCTAGGAACCTCACTCTTGGACCAGGATCCTACTGTGCTACACACTGCATGAACACAGAACAAAAAGACATCTCCTATCCCAAAGCGCTTACAACCTACGTAGAAGACAAGAGACAACAGATGGATAAAGACATACTGGTGGGGGAGTACATGGAAAGAGTGAGACAAGGCAACACTTCTGTTCCTCTTCACTTTTGATTGGTTTTTCAATTTGAAAAACCATTTGGGCTCTGGTTTTCTATGTGAGCTGTATGTAAAGTATTAAACAAAAACTGTACAATCTCAGAAGATGGAGAAACAGGGAGTCTGAAGTGCTGTTTTTGTAGCTTCTATTGTAACACAAAAATGACTTCTGAAAAAAATGCCTGTGAAGAGCTGATTTTCATCAAATATTAAATAAGAGTAGCATCCACAACAGGAAAAGAACAATATTAGAGAATGTAAGAAACAATAAATAAAACAATGACAATAAACGTAGTTGCATAAAAACATTTTTTTTTCTATTTTTTTTTCATGGGGCAATGGGGAGGGACATGCATTTGATACTGACAGAATGACTAAATATTCCTCTTTCCCCCAAAACATTGCATTTTCTCCAAGGCGCCAAAGAAAAGACTGAAACTTGTACTGTCCAGGGCTCCATTTCAAGCACCTTGTGTCCTCTGTGGAAGAGAAGTTTTCTGGTTCATGCAGTGTGCTAAGTGATAGTTTACAGGCCTAATTCTCATTCTAACTAAAACACCTTTACACTGCTCAGGCAGCCTAAAGGGTCTGATTGTAAATGAGAATCAGTTTATATATATATATATATATATGGAAGTTTTGCTATTCATTTTAATGAGGCCAGGATTTCACCCACAATTCATATTTACAAATAAAACTATAATAAAATAATTCTCAGAAATTATGAAATGTAAAATCTGTATTAGTTAGCTACTGTGACCAAGACAGACCTGACATCTATAAGAGAGTGGTGGAAAGCAGGTCTATCAGCCCTAGAATGGTGTAAGCTCTTTTCTCTATGCGCTGAAAAGAGGTCTGGTCAACTAGAGACACCCAAGTCCAATTAAGGGCTGCTGGTGATCTTAACCTCACCACACCTTCTTTTCTGATGTGTGAGAGAGGGTAGAAACAAGTTGCAGCAGGGAGAAAAGACTACACCTGGGTGGAAGGCTGCTCTCCTCTGTAGAAGGGAAACACCTAAGATAACTGCTATTTGGGGAAGGACTGGTACCCAGGAGCTAGCATAAGGCAATACCTTGGAAAGGGAGCATGGAAAGGTATTCCCTTTTTGTGTTATGAGATTTTGTTTCTTTTGTTTGGCTTAAGAGTACTAATTGGGCCTACCCTGAGGCCCACTTCACAAATATTGAGAAATAAACCAGAATGAGGAATAAAAAAAACCTTCAAAGTAGGACTGACTTACTCCAGTCCCCTACTGTCACCGGGAGAAATGCTGAGCCCAACGAGGTGAAGGAGGTGGCTCACCAGGCTATGTATAGACCCAGGGAGGCTGGAACAATTTGTATAGTGGGGGTGCTGAGAGCCATTGAACCAAAACTGTAAACCCTGTATGTGATGGACACTACTGCAAGCCAGGGGGTGCACTCCTAGTTCCTGCAACACTGTATAGACCTGTTTAACCTGGGCTCACTTTCACTTATTTTGTGAGACTTCTGTGCTGCTATTACATGGCAAGAAAACGTACAGGAGCACGACTCCCTACAGAACTCTCATGACTTCAGAATTCTTATTCTGTCAGCAAGGATGTTCATACATAAAACACAAAATCATTTAAGTTAAGGCATATTATATAACTTAGTTCAGATTAGTTTCATATTTCAGCGTTGGAGAATGCTCTCTCCTCATTTGTAAGATGTTGTCCTTTCTATATTGCCTAAGAAATGGAGTGACTCAGTTCCACATGGTGAGTAGGCAAGTAACTAACTAGTTTGGCATGTGCACAAAACTGATATTATTCAAGCTTTGGTGGAAGCTATCATGAGACATCCAACCCTGTCGCTTCTGAAATCTCTCTCAAACTCCTTCTTTTAGGCTCTGAGCTACATCGTTACTAAACAAGCCAAATATTCAAAATCTCTCTACTACTTGGGGCGGGGGAAGCTAACATTGCAAGCTACATGACTGCTATTGCCAAAACAGGTCACTAAAGGTATCCGCCCTGAGTTTAATGAATATATGTACTTTTTCTTTTTTTTCTTTTTTTCTTTTTTGCTACTGCTATGGGGCTCTAGCTGTTGAGAACTGTATATTATTTTTTTTACTCTATTAGAGTCTTGGTTATGCTGATATATTACTGGTTGACTCTCATCTTTCTTAATGATATATTAATATGATATATTAATGATACATGATATGGAGGCTGAGTGAGTGCAACTGTTAATTAATGTGATTTTAATATCTGCAAACTTTATTATGTATATTTTACACGCAGATCACCTAGTGGTAGTTTCTCACTATATTTAAGTTTTTGAACATTTGGTAATATACATTTAGTTCTATGCTTTGAAATTCTTCACTTTTGGGGTGAAATTTAATCCCATGCAGAAGGCTAACACAAGGCCTCTGAAATCCCACTTAGGTCCTATTTAGAGCACTTTAGGACAAGTTCATTTTAACAGATGCTCCCCACTCAGATTCGAAGTGGGCTAAAGTTGCAAAGAAGAGAGATTTTTCTCTTACTTCAGCCCCATTGAATTGTCTGAAGTGTTTAACACCCAGTCTTCATTTTCCACAGTCTCTTTTTAAATCACTCTGGGAAATATTTTCACTGCAATAGAAAGCTTACTGGCAGAAGCTCTATTGGATATTTTGGAGACTAAAGTGGACTAGTTACACTGGTCTACAATTTTTGAGACGTCGTCTGCTTCAGAGATAAAATGTGCTATTTATTATGTATTTTGAT
>NW_020664909.1:10519871-10546113 GCF_002925995.2 Terrapene triunguis
TCTCAAAGCTTTTAATCTTGTTCTTTCACCGAGTGTCAAGTGAACTTCTGCTTGCTTTAAGACATCTTTAGATCAAAGATGAGAACTTGATAAATTATAGATCTTTTTTTGAGATCTGCCAAGGCCAGTATGCAAATTTTCCCTCCCCCCCATTTATGTCCATATCCCTCATTGTATATCAATAGGATTTAAACAAAAAAATGTACATACAAAACCATTTTACTGGCCGTATCCATAAACAAGAGCTTTAAAAGAGATTTAGTACATCTGCCAATAGTAAAATATCTCCGAAATGTAGATTAGATTAGTGTCCCAACTAGAAGCAGCATACATAGCTATATCTAGCTCACTCATCCTGGATGCACAGTATCTTCAGCATGTTTCTGAGGCTGAAATTTGATGTGCAGTAACTTGAAAGTCACTGAGCGCTCTGAACTCAATTAGGAACATATTTTACAACTGATTACATTTTCATAGGCTACAACATTGTAAATTGTTATTCCACCATAAAACATTTAAAAGTAATGTAAATAAAGCTCAAAGAAAGTTGCCTCCTGCATATATATTTAATTATACACAGTATAGCACATATTAAAATATCGGAAATAAAAGGAAAGACTGCCTGCCTGCAACAATTACATGTAGAATAAGAGAGGATTAATGCTGTTCAATTTTCATGTCAACTACTTATACTTATAAATTCATGGAAAACTGCCACAGTAAGTAGTTATTATTGCTACTACACTGCAGAATTAAACAGTGGTCAAGGAAAAGAGGCTTTTGACATGGAAATATTCTGCATAATACAGTCCCTCAGTGACAGGTTTCATTCAGATGCCTGTTCTATCCTATACAAAGAAAGATGATTTCATGAAATATAGCAGAATTGGTCATTACTTGTAGGTGGGCACATAAGTACCAAGAACTGAAATTAATAACAGAGCAAGTCAAAAATTACATCCTGTTTTTAGCATTTCCAATGGCTTGTCATGCTGTACTGATGGCTGTTTGTTTTTTCCCATCAGACTGCAGATTAATATATTTAAAGGTGATGTAAGAGTACTGAATTAATTCCCAGATCAGGGGCTAGATAGTTCCCATTAGATCTGCATGTGTGAATTTTCACCCGTTTGTGATAAAAGAGGATATGTTGCTCCTATAATAATACCTAATATATCACCTTTTCATGAATCAATTGCAGAGCACTTTATAGTTTTTAATAGTTTTTCCAGAGCACTGTGGTACCTATATGTGTATCCCAGGGAGGGATCCATTCATGGGGAGGGGATGCTATGGGGATGACTTGCAACCATGGAAAATCTGGGAAAAGCTGCTGGCAAATCTGCTTACACTGTAATATAGCTTCAGTTCAGACAGTGATAAAAGGCTAGACTCTGAAAATCCTGGCTCCTCTGTGTATACTTATTCCTAAGCATAGCCCCCACTGAGTTCAGTGCAACTAGGCAGAATAGAGATTTGCTGGATAGGATCAAATTCTGCTCTCAACTACACTACTGCAAATTTGTAATAAACCTATTGGCCACAATGCAGAATTCCCATTGGCATAACAGACCAGAATTTATCCCGTTCAATATAACAATTATATTTTCAGTGGGGGAAGGTTGGGTTTCAACCTAGAGGTGCCATGTACAGAGAATTGGGGGACTTAAGAAAGTCTGGATTGGTATATGTGGGGGTCTTCTTAGGGGGAGGTTGCCCCTCCTGTGGTGCGGGGTTTCCCTAAGCCCTTTCTAATGCAGTGGCACTGTAGGTTGTAGCTCTAACCAGTCGCTGGACACAAGGAGATGCCACCCCTGCTCCAGGGAGCTCAGGATATGGGTTTCAGGCTGGGACAGGGCCTTGCAATCATCTCCTCCCTGACAATAGGCTTTTGGTGTGCTGAGATCACTGCCTATCATGTTGACCAATATTGTCCCATTCTTTCCTTGTGCTCCTCCCCCACCCCTACCTGTCTGTATTCATTTATCTCTTGTCCTACACTTAGATCGTAAGCTCTTTGGGGTAGGGGCCACCTGCTTCTTCTGTTCGTACCATGCCTAGCGCAATGGGACCCTGGCCCATGACCTCGGATTGCTAGGCACCGTGGTAATACACATAATACACTAAAATAGTAATGAGTGTGGTATGCAGGCCTGTTTTAGATTTTTGTTGTTCACTGGTATTCTCATACACATTAGAAAATTAACTCATTGGGTGCTGTTCATACTGCACATTTGAAATCCAAGTAGAATTTGTTAAGAACCATTCTTTTGAATGGAATATGAGGACATAAGATATATAGTACGTGTGCCTCTGAATGGCATGTACCCATCGGAACTTAGAGAGGGTTAAATATTTGCATCACCCTGTTGTACCACAGTAGAGCTAGGAAGACTTCAGCTTTCTGTCTAACCAAAAAGTATAAGGAAAGAGGGGGAGGATGAATCCACGGAAGAGTGTTAACATTAACTTGGAGGAAATGCTCTGAATCATCATAAGACAAATTATCATGCCCTGTAATTTATAGCCTAAATTGCTAAAAGCATGGATTGGATCAATTTAAACAAATCTGAAATTGAAATAAGGGAGCTGGTTACATATTGATGGTGTCTGTAGGTGAATACTGTTTGGGACTTTTCCAGTTAGATGTTTTGTCATATAATGTTTTGACTATCCCTTGAACGTACTCTCTCTTCTGGAAATGCTTGTGTATTTCATATGCTGAGCATCATTGGTAGATCATTTTTATGACTGCTGAAACCATTATTGAACTGGTGGTTGACTGACATCTTAAATGAAATCCACCTCAGACAAATTCCCCCAAACCTCCTGAATTTCCAGTGCTTCTTGTCTTATGGACTCATCTTCAAAATTGCTACTTCTGCAGCTATTTAAGCAGTGTTTAGATACCACGGTGATAAGTATTATATAAAAATGTAGGTGGGGTAAAGATATTGTGGGAATTGGGGAATTATGCCAAAATGAATAGTTCCCCTGGTACATCATGTATTTGGGCTTTGGTTGGGTATTTTTATGTATTAGTATATGAGTTCCATAATTTCAGACCACCTTATCTCCAGCTAAATGCATGTATAATAAGGACATAGTCTATAAACATGGTAAAAGGCAGGATTTGCCTCATGGAGCGGGCACTAAATTAGGAGTCTGGGAGACCTGGACTATGTTCCCAGTTCCGCTACTGGCCTGCTATGTGACCTTGGCAAGTCACTTCAAGTCATTGTAACTCTGCTTCCCCTCCCACTGCTTTACCTATTTAGGCAGTAAGCGCTTTGGGGCATAGACTCTTCCTCATTATTTAGACATTACCTGGCATAATTAGTCCCCAGTCTCAGTTGGGGCTTTTAGGTGCTACAATAATACAAATAAATAATAATAAAAAGGAATTACCCTTAAAAACTGTTACTTAACTATCACTTTCATGGGAACACGTAAAATAACTAGTCAGAGTCAGAATGTTTTTGTAATAAGTATTTTGGCAATGGCTTACACAGCCACCAACTGTTTTTCACAGAGTACTTCTCTCATGTCAGAGTGTAGCTATTGTGTGCCTGTTCCTTCTCCTTCAGATTCCATACTCCAAATCAGCCTGATCGTCTGAGCACAGGGTAAACAGTTCTGTTCTCCTTCCACCCTCTTAATACAAAGGTGACATTTTCAAAAGCATCTAATCCTCATTAATTTAGGAGCAACATTTTCAAAAACACCTAAGTGACTTAGGAATCTAAATTCAGCTTTAGTCTGGAAATAATATCTTCTCCTGGATCTAGATTACATTGCACATTATATAATCGTAGCTAGGCATCTAACAGGGATTAGCAAAACTAATGCTAGAACATTTTAGCAGTAATATAATAATAATTCTTGCAATTGACTCTAGTACTAATAGCTGTAAGTGAGGGCATTCACTGTGTTCTAAGTACTCAGTCACATATCTCAGAGACCTGCAGGGTACTTCATCAGCAACTAATTTAATCCTCCAGTCCCTTTCATGGAGTAGAATAACTACTGGAGTCTCTCCTACTCCCTAACCCCTTTTCCTCCTAATTCTCATGTTCAGTTCCTTGTTATGGGTGGTGCCAGGTTCACTGAAGGTGAGCAGATATTTGTTAAGATATCTTGACACTTTAAGGTATTTCCTTTCACCTGTTTCTCTCTCTCTCTCTTCTGCCCATATTTCAGACAGTGTTGGTATGATCTAGTAAGCAGCCCTAAACAGTCAGACCAAAATTTTTTCATTCAAAAATGCTTCCCTTGGTACAAATGTGGTCAAACTGTAAAAAAACAAACAAACAAAAAACCCAACCTAAATAGTTGAAACATGGAGAATATCCATTTTGCCTGGTCTCTTAAACAGGGGCTCCTTTCATCACCCTTTTAGGCTTAAAAAAAAGAGGAAAAAGGATCTATAAATATCAAAATTCCTATGTTATTCACAGAGGTCAGCAGTCCTCACCAAGAACTCCCATTCGAAAGAATCCTATTGAATCCAGTGGGAATTGGATGAGGCACCTGCAGCATTGCATGCTATAAAATGCTCAATGAGTTCTTCCCCATCTTCCTAGGCTCCAAGCTTGCAACCAACTACCTCAGCTGGTTCCAACATGATAGTCCCCATATTGTCATGGATCTGTTTACTCTTGGGGGGGGGGGCTCCAAGGTTCCCCCAGCTCTTTAAGACAGACATACTAGATGGCAGTTGTTTTGCTAGGATGTTTTCCAAGGATGAAACCTTACTCAACAAGTCTCTTTAGTTACAATATATTCCCATGAATAACAGCTCTTAAATTAGGCATACTCATGGGCCTCTATACTGGTACACAGATTTATCTGAGTCTGGACTATATCAAACAGTGGGCTGTATAGTCAGCTTGGCCAACATTAGCAAGAAAAGAATTAGTCAGATATACATAGGGCATAACTATGTCTGCTCCAATGCCAGTGCAGGGTGTAAAGTGAAGGGAGGAAGGCAGGGTTAGCAACTGCAGAGTTTCTCTGCTCCATTCTCATTGTGCACCCACATGAAGCTCATGGACAACACTAAACTGTATCCGCACAAACCATGGCAGGTGCAGATACACAAATGGAAAATTAAAGACTCCCCAGGGTGCAACTGTGGTCACCCAGAACAGACCATGGAACATATAACAACTCAATGCCCGATTCACAAATATAAAGGAGGCATCACAACAATACACTCCACTACTCCAGACGCAATTATCTGGCTTAACCATCTAAATGTAAAATTATAGTTGTTGCTCTACATTTACATCAGCCATATGAAGAAGAAGAAGATTGTACACCCAGATGGCTGAATCAGAAGGACCACTTGCTGTACCATTTTCCCAGGGGTGATAAAGGAATGTTTCTGCTCATGTTCCCCTCATTCTAGTGGGAACAACAAGCCTTTGGAGGAATAACATAAGCCCCTGATTCAGCAAAGCATTTAAGCATGCTTAAGTGGTAGACTAAATAAGGATGAACTTAAACATGCGCTTTAGTGCTTTGCTGAATTGGGACCTAAATAAACAATAATGATGATACCTGAAGTTGCATTAATTTCTTCCCTTTCCTTTTCCTCAGTGATATGCTACAAGTAGTTTCTCTTATGACATTACAACATTATCTTGAAACGCTTTAGAATTAATCCATAAATCTACACATTGTTGATGTTATCACTACCTATCTCATTCTCAAGAATACATCAATCAGTGCTGGCTTTTGTATGCCATGGTCACAAAATATAAATATAGATATTTAGTACAAAAGATTTTCTCCAACACTTCTCTGAACTTATTTCCCAAGGAAAAAAAACCCATCATTCAGTCCCAGGAAAAGAACATATTGAGCAAGATAATAAAGTATAATAATAGAAGCCTTAGTATCTGTAACATACTACAAACTATACTGAAACAAATTTGAGATTTACAAATGAAGGAATTAATGGAACTGGAATATGACTACATTGGTTTCCCAATGTGTTTTATTTCCCTAGGGTTGAATTTGCATTTAAACTGTGTTAGATATTTCTCTGAAAAAGATTACAATATGGAGGACAAATAACTAATTTAATAGAAATGAATCGTACTGTGAGGTTTGTCTTTAAAGATCTAGCTCTGATGAAAAAGCTTCTGCATTAAGCTCTCAACTTAATTCCTAATATACAGTGGGAAGTTAATATTGGAATCAAGTATTTGACTGAATTTTTCTGAAATCTGAATGCATATAATATATTTTCATGCAAACTCTTATGAGATAAAAATCAATGGTGACAAAAATATAGTTCAATGCTAATTGTATTTTCTGCAGAGTGCTGAAAGAGATAAATGGCATGTGTTTTATTATTTGAGGCATGAGGGGATATACCAGTACATGTATTTTGATTTTTTCCCCACCATATCTTATGTTCTAATATACCTGTAGTTGATTAAATCATAAATAAATAAAATGTTATATAAAAATATTGAGTCCTTTTTAGACTGAGAGAAAATCCAAAATGATAGCAATTTTGAGCCTCATATTTTTGTATTTCTTTGTGTAGTATCATTTATGGATATGAACAATGATTTTCCACACTTATTCTGTTAAAAAAAATTGAAACTGCATATATTTCAATATTCTCCACAATTAAAGAAAATATAAAACTGTAACAGTTGCTCATCACTGGAGAGAAGAGCATCATCATGTGGAGTTAACAAAGGTGGAAAGTTAAGAGGGAGAAATATGGCTGAAATTCCTCCATCCACAATATATAAATAACTGGGCATATACATACATGTAGAGCCAGATTTTCAGCCAGTGTAAATCAGTGTGACTGTATTGACTTTAATGAACCAGCACTGATTTATAGCAATTGAAGATTTGGCCCACAGTATCCATCCATCTTGGTGGTGAAGATAGGAAAATACTATCAAATTTTCTCCCCCTCATCTGGCCTTCATCACAAGAACCTTCTCTTCAGCAATAAAGGAAGATCAAATGTATTTCCTTCCATAGATTATCAATACTGCTAGGTTGGTGAGCCTCCACCCACAATGGTCAATGAAGAGCTAAGAGGAGAGCTCACACCTTCCCTCAGTCTCAATGGGTTATGAGTCTGAGTTTCTGACATACTCAAGTCCAGTGAGTCTAGGGACTACGTGGCTCAAATTCTTGATCTCTTGGCTGGCTGTGTATTGCATTATGCTGCTGCTAAACGTGATAGTTACTTTATCACTGCTTAGTATATACCTAGGGCCTTTTTTTCTACCACATCATTTCTCCTTAATGTCAGTGTTTGTGTAAGTGACATAGAAAACAACCCCGACAAACCTGAAACATGATTTCTGTGATTATTTTTCAGATACCCGATACTCAATAACATGTATTACTTATTGTTCTATGGCACATTAAGGAGGTACTTCCTGATAAATGTGCAAGCCCCCAAAGGGTAAGCACCAAATTGATTCATGCAGATGTTAGGTGCAGAAAATAAAGTTTCCCAGCAGCATTGAATGTTTTGATTGATACTTAGTGTGTGTGGCAGGTATTTCATAGTGGGTGCAATCACCCCTGTGCAGAAGACCCCCCCACCCCCCTGCAATAAACAAAAAACTTTAATTGCTTCTTACATCTCAAAATGGTGTTAAATGGTACAATAGAATTTCATCCATTGTTTATACTTTGAGCTAAAGAGCATGACAGAGGAAATGTTTTCTGGCATAATATGCAACTTCCAGTATATTTGAACCAGCAAAATATTTTTTCTCTCAAACTTAAGAAGGCTATTTTTAAAGAAAAGATTCTGAACACAGAAGAACCATCTTGCTAGGAAAGCATTCATTGTTCCTGCTGTGGGAAAAGATCACAGCCAGGCAAAACTGGGATGATTGGTATGGCTTTGTGCGCTTTCTCACTGATCTCTACAATCCAACAGAAAACCTCAGACTTAAAAATAAATATCCTTTACGGTTTTTTTCTTCACCATAAAAGTCACAATAGAACAAAGGCAATAGGCGATGGCTGAATGTGTACTAATTGGATTTGTCAACACTACCATACTAGTATAGTGCAGGAATCTCTGCTTTTTGGCTTTGATAGAGGATTTTGGGGGCTGGGGAGAGTAGTTTAATCTCCCATCTTAATCTTTACCTTTTCATGATGCTGTTGTTGCAGTCTCTGGTACAATCGATGTGTTACTCTAGTAATTAAGGTTATTCAGTTGTCCCGTCTCATTTAAAAAATAATCTGCCTGGCCGGTCTTCCCATTTTTTCAAAAGGTGAAAATACTTGATTGGCTGAACTAAAACCTAAAAACTCATTTCCAGTGGTCATTTATAAATGCATAACTTCTGGAGGAAAAAAAGGTTGCTAGTAATGAAACGGAGAAGCTGTAAGAGTTAGCAAAGATCAAAAAATTCCATTAAAGCATATGATGATATAGAGGATGCATTTATTTTCTCACCTATGTGTTTCATCCGCTGTGTATGGTGACTCACTGTAGCCAGGTTTATGTAGCTTTCTAAAGTGCTCTCATTCTCTGCAGTCTGTGCATCTAGGCAAACCCTATCTTAAGGATAGATTCCCCCTGTCTGTCCATGCTGTATTATCAAATTAACATTCATAAAACAAGGTCCTACCCAAATTCTTCACATCCTGAGGGGAGAAAAGGAAGGGTGGGGCACCTGCTACTCATGGGAGTTCCATTCTCAGAGACCCTTAAACTGAGGCACAAATTCAGCAAAGTCCCAACTCATGGCTTTAAATTAAGCCTCCTGAGAACATGACTTTTCATTACTCAGTTCATCAGGATTTCTTCCCTGCATTCTAGGTGTGAGGAGGTACTTGTCCTATAGTAGGGGTGACCAAACTGGCTCGCTAGCCACATTCAGCTTTTACCGTTAAAATGTGGTTCATGGAGCTCCCCTCCATTTTCCACCGACCAGATTAGGGGGGAAGCTCAGAACCTCTGCCTTGCAGTGAGGTGGTGGGGTAGGAGCTTCTGTCTGGCGGCGGCGGGGGGAGGGGAGTGTCTCGGGGCTTTAGCCCTGCGGGGCACATCTGCTGGGACTCAGGGTTTCAACAGGAGTGGGTGGCTCTTGAACTTCTGAAAATCGTCATATGCGGCTCAGAGGGCCAGTAAGTTTGGCCACCCCTACCCTTTAGCCTTTAATTAAAATCAAAATGGCAGGCGGAAGAGCAGGAAAACCCAGGGAAGCAGCTGAATTTCCTGAACAGATGACCACTTGATGGAGGAGCCCTCACATGTCTGAAGAGAGATGCAATTCATAACAATTTTTAGACTAACGGAAGAATGAAACCAACCTGCTCCCTGCTTTTCTATGAAAGTGGGATTTTTTTACTGGTTTTACTTCCCTAGTCAGAGTTGGAAATTTCATAAATTATTACAATTATTGCAATTTTGTAATATTGTTATGAGCTGGGTGAAACCTTGTTATGGTCTGAGTTAAAAGCTCATTCAAAATGACATGTGAATATGCCCTTCATTGATAGCTGTTAGAGACAGTTAAGGGACCACACCTGAAACAAGGCCGTGTCAAATCTGCCCAGAAACCATATGGGCAGAGGCTTCCAATACATATTGTGCCGGGGTGTGTCTGTGTGTGTGTGTGCGTGAGAGAGAGAGAGAGTGAGGGAGAGAACACACTCAGAAATAATAAACAAGGAGAGACTGAGAGGCAGAGGCACAATGCAAGAAAGCCGAGCAGAAGCCTGTGAGCACATTGTGACCCTGGTAAAAGCTAGAGAGAGAGATTTTGGATCTGTTGGCTAAAGAGGCTTGGGTCTGTAGGCTCAGATATTGCTCCTTTTGTTCTTGGTTCCTCCTGTGTTTGAAGAAACAGAACTTTGTAAATTCCTTGTAAATAAACAAAATTGTATCAAGTAAATTCCAGACTCCATCAATTAAGTCTTCCAACGGGAACAACCCAGAGTCCTGAAATTTGACTAGCCACTTGGGTCGAAAAGTATGAAATTTTCTTAAAGTTATTTGTTGTGGTTATTTTAAACATTGTATACCAGTGATTCACCATAATTCCTGATTATGGTAGAAAATATGAGAAGGAACTTTTTTAAAAAAATTGGATATAGGATATAGCCCCAATTCTGCAGTTGGATCTGCATGGGTGAAACCCTGTCCACATGAATGTAATTATAGGATTGGGGTCTATATATATTTTCAAAACCACCAATAATATCATTAATTGATAGTCCATTATGACTTTTTAAAACCGCCATACAATGACATTTTTTCAGGTTTTTTTTTTTAAATGGGAAAAAAAAAATAAAACAAAACAAAAATCCAAACAACAATGAACAACCCTTTTCTTTACAAACATTTAAATATATTCCAGTTCAAACATTTAAGCGGCCTCAATAGTTTAAAATTTTTATGGTTAATGTAATCCCAATTTAAATGTACCTTTCCTAAAATACCAAATCTAGAGTAGAGTATGCTTAGAGTATATTTTGGCGTTGTAAAAAAAGTAGGAAGATATAAAGCACAACTAAGCCAGTTCAGCAAAGCAGTAAAGCATGTGCTTAAAATTAAATATGCACTAATATGTTTTTCTAAACTGGGGCCTAAAACTACATTCTCCACTCACCACTATTTCTTGCTTAAATCACCCCAGATATCGCAGTCATTGTAGCTTTAGCAATACATTAGGGTGAATTAACGTCACAGTTTCGTTGAGCAATGAGATTTAAGAGACTCAGCTCAGCAAGTGTAGTCATCCCAATATAAGTTGTTCATTTGTCATATATGTAGTCATGTATACATGTGCCATATCTTCCCAGTACATATACCTTTACCTACATTCAGGACATAATTCTGATCCCACCGTAGCCACTAGTGACACTGCCTTCAATGAGAGCATATGGGTTTCTCCCTACTGCTATCTTCATAATTCAAATATATTTAGGAATAAATTAATGGAGATATCCTATCTCCTAGAACTGGAAGGGACCTTGAAAGGTCATCGAGTCCAGCCCCCTGCCTTCACTAGCAGGACCAAGTACTGATTTTGCCCCATATCCCTAAGTGGCCCCCTCAAGGATTGAACTCACAACCCTGGGTTTAGCAGGCCAATGCTCAAACCACTGAGCTATCCCTCCCCCCCCAATGTTTAAGCAAAGCATATTCACCTGATTACCCATAAGAGAGCAAAACTGAACAATGGTTAAAAGAAGCACAAGAGAAGACTGAGTCTTGACAATGAGGATCCAGGAATGCGGGAGGGACAGAAATGGATGGAGAATTTTAAAGATTAGCGTAGCTCAGCCACTTTTCCATTTTTTGGGGTGGAACTGGATTCAGGTAGAGAACATCCAGTTGACACTTCCTGGGGAACCAGGGCCATATTTCATTAGTCATCATCTTCATTACTGATTTTATTAAAGAATTCGATTTCCACTGTAATTTTTTTTTAAATAGCTGCAGATACTTAGTGGACTTTGGGATTCAGAGTTGTGGCTCTAGGAAAGGAGCAAACTTATACATAAAGGACCTGCCCCTGCTAATATATACACATAGTCTCAACTCTATTCACATGAGTAAATTTAAGCACTTATGTAAGGGTTTGCAGGATCAGGGCCAAAAGAATTGCAGTGCATACAGTAGTTTGGCAGAGAAGGATTTCATTATAGCACATTGATCCTTTAGTGCATTCTGAAGTGGTTGATTTCTCTGTTAGAATAAAACAGCATATTATCTGTTGCTAATTAGATGTACAGTTTATGTAATAGGGATCTCTAATATTTAATAGTTCCATATTTCATTGGTTTTTTTTATTCTATTAGTGCCTATTGCAAATGTAAGCGATACAGAAAAAAAAATCTTCCTTTACAGTAGCAGAGACAATTGGGTTCATTTTTACATTAGGTGGCACTAATTCCCTATTAACTGATATTAACATAATATGCAGTTTCATAAAGTAATACATTAATGCTGTTACACTTTCAAAGCACAAAATACAGTGCCAACCACAGCCTTCTCTCTAATCATAGACAAGTTGTGGTGACCTTCAGATGTTGTTTAATAGAAAGTCAGTTTGTGCGTTTTAAGATCACGGACACTTCCAGAAGCTTAGCTTTTACTCAGCTACACAGGCTTGGCAGAATTCAATTATTATTTTTTTATAATTTAGATGGAAAATATTGACGTTTATTTTAAGCATTTTAAAATTTGTATTCATTTACATTTTCACAGTTGCAGGAAATTATGGTGGGTGAGACAATGTGAGGGTCAGACAATAATTATGTAATGACAGTAGACACTGAGATTTATAAGAAGTCAAATCTTTATAACCTTTAGAACACAAATTGTCAACATCACATGTCAACATAAAGTAAATACATTAAACTCAGTACATTCTCATGAACATTTTTCTTCGCCTGTATATAAATTTCAGTTATCATAAATGGAAATATTTTTTTCATTGGTTGTGCATGTTCAGTGAAATTTAAGTTTATCAACACTTAGCTATAAAAATCTAATTCTTCCAAGCCTAAATATACAGTACATATTCCTATTAACTATTGACATTAGGAATTAGTGTATTATTGCACAGGATTTCCATTATTCAGGTACCTGAATAAATCCAAATAACTGCATACAACAACAATTACTTTTTATTATATACAATAGGAGTTTCTTGCTGCAACTTCATAAATATTGCAATATAATTGTTATTTTAGGAAGTGAAGTTACATACTAAACAAAGTATTTCAAAGCTACTAAGCTCTGGTCCAATGTTTCATAAAGTTCATTGTTTTCCAACATCCCATTAATTATTTTAATGGCTCAGATAGCCTGCATAGTACAGGCACAGGACCCGATTCTCCATTCAGTTTCACCAGTTTTATGCCAGGATAATTTCACTGATTTAAATGAAATTGTAAAAATAATTAAATATTAATTGGAGCAGCAACTTGACCCTGGATTTCTCACATCCCACATGAATGACTTAACCACTGGACTAGAGTCAGGGTCTTGCTCTCTGGACCCAATGAATCTTTAATTACTTATAAAAAGGGGAACTGCTCTAAGAGGAAAGCTTTCCACCCTGGAGTAGCCAATAGCCTGGAGGTTACGTTACATTACTCAGTTGGGAGATAGAAGAGCAAAGTTCAAGTCACTGCACTAAATCAAACAGAGCAAGGATTTTAACCCAGGTCTCCCGCATCACAAATTCTCTAACTACTGGCTGACTAGGTAGAAAGGGACAGCTACTAGCCCCTCTCTTTTTTTGTGAGAAAGGGCTGACACAGGATTGCTGCCTAAAAGGATTTGTGGTTGTGAAACCCAAGAGGAGATATGCGACTAAGTTCCTTTGAGGGGCGGGGCTTAGGACACAGATTCAGGGCTGTGGATTCCACTGAGTGGCAGGGTTTATACATTTAGGCATTGTAATACTGAGCCTAAGCCTCCTTGTGAAACCTAGCCCCTTGGCTTTTCTCGGGCGGGTTGATTTCTCTGTCTCATTCCCTTCTCCCATCCCCAATCCCTGCATCCCCAGAACAAAGTCGTTCCATCCTGATGCAGAATGGGAAACATCTCAGATTTTCATGGGATGGGAAAACCTTTTCCCACTCTGCTCTAGAGATGATTTCTCTGGGAGCGAAAACTGCAATGAAAGCTAAAGCACAATGAGAAGGCTTATATAAAGGTGTGTTCTGATCAGGGAGGAATTTGTCATGATGGGTACCGTTTCTATGTTAGTTAGTCTTATTAATTTTTGTTTGCTTTCGATTTTTAAATAATCCCCACTTCACCCACTGAAAAGTTTAAATGTATTTTAAGAATAAGACCAATCATACTAAATCACTCAGGTGTTTTAGATTAACCACCTTCTCTTTTACTTTTAAAATAGGTATGCCAGTTTTTTTTTAAATTCCTGTTCAGGAGCTTGGAACACAGCAGGGAAGAGCTTTCTGAATACTTTACTTATGTATGTCACCTGACAAAGATTCAAAGAAATCAGATGGGGTAAACCATTTTACAATTATGTTTTCCCCTTAGCTAATACTGTGCAGTACATTACCTTATGGCTTTAAATTCAATAGCAATTTTTTTTATGTTGTGTGTGTATGGTGTTTGAAATTGATACCTGTCAGGTTAATTGCTTAAGAGAGCCAGGAGTCCTTCTAGCCAGCATTAACACTGGAAAGTAATTGACATATTTGTTGGGGGTTCTTTTTTAATGGATTCAGCATCAGGAATAAGAAATTTCAACAAGGGAATGCAACAAATGAACAGTTGATATAAATCTGATACAGTGGCTGTCCAGCAGGGTAAATTTATATCTAAGACAACATATGAAATAAATTAGAGGTCAGGAAAAGATACTATTTTAAATCAAACAAGGAAAGAAAATGCAGAATATGCTTTTAGCAAATTCAGTGCCCCCATAGTCTTAAAAAAAAACCAAGGGTGTAAACTGAAAAAATTCTTTATTTCATATTAAAAAAATTTTTTGCTGTAACAATAACTTGTAGAGACTAGAACTTGGCATATAAAAGACTTGGGAACATTTGACTTCAATGTTTCCTCCAGGTGCTCAGCATCGCTTAGGATTTGGCCTTTAATCTTTTTATATGATCAAATGTTCTTCTGTCTAAGGTCTGGATTTTCTCAACACCCACAAATTACTTATATTTCAGAAGATATTTATTTTGCAGACAGCTATGCCTTTGAACAGCAATTAGTGAAGTATATCACAAATTGTTTCTGAATGAACTACACTTAAAAGTTGAATTAAGGTGTTTGCCCCCTTTTTATCTTCTCCTCGAAGAGTGACTGTCTCCTAAGTAGAAGTGTATCTACCACGTATTCATCATATGACCTTTTGTGAAAACTGTCTTAATAAAATTTCAGTTTTTGTAGGAACATAGGAATTGCCAGACTGGATCCAACCCATGGTCTATCTAGTCCATTATCTTGTCTCCAACAGTACCAGAACTAGATCTTTCAGTGCCAGAAATACTGTAAAAAGCAACAGAGAGTCCTGTGGCACCTTTAAGACTAACGGATGCATTGGAGCATAAGTTTTCATGAGTGAGTGCCCAAAGTGGGCATTCACCCACGAAAGCTTATGCTCCAATACATCCATTAGTCTTAAAGGTGCCACAGGACTCTCTGTTGCTTTTTACAGATCCAGACTAACACGGCTACCCCTCTGATACTTGACAGAAATACTGTAGTAGGCAGTTATTGGAATAAACTGCTCACAGGGAAAGACTAACTCCCAATAGTTAAAGACTAGCTGATGTTCAGAAGCATAAAGGTTTTTGTACCTTTCCAAACTCCTGGGTTTTTTAAATTCTTTTTATGTTAACCCTGGTTGTTCTAGTTATTCATATTTTTTAAAAGTTAGCTGTAGAATAACTGTTGTTATTTGAGCTGTGCTGTGCACATATACATTCCACTATAGCTGTACATGCACCCAGTGCAGTGAAGTTGGAGACTTTTGCGAATCATACCAGCAGGCAGCGTACGCACACCCCCCCAGCCTTGTGGGCTGAACTGTTGATATAAAGGGGTGTGGTCACTGCGTTCCCCTCTGTTCCTTTGTACTTCTAAAACTGACACAACTGAGGAAGTGGGAGGGTGGTGGAATGTGTATGTGCACAACACATCTCGAACAATAGTTACTGTAAAGGTAAGTACTTATTTTTTCTCTTTCAAGTGATTGTGCACATATACATTCCACTCTAGGTGACTCATCAGCAGTTTCCTTACAGATGGTGGGACTTCAGAGAGACTGGTTGAAGTCAGCATCATCTTGGGAATCTGTAGTTATAATGTAGTGTCTGGAGAAAGTATTAAAAATGATCCTTGGGTTGGGCCAGGACTGAAGCGGGGGGTGGAGGGAATAAAGGTGGTTTTATGTCCACAGAGGGTCTCTTCAGCCCCACCACAAATTAGAGAAGCCTCAGAACTATCCTAATTTGCACTTGAGTACCCCCGGCTTTAAGGGACCAACATGGCATCAAGATGCATCAAAAGAACGTGGTTCTCTGGCTATGCACACTCCGCTAGGCTATGCTGCCAAGGCACTCCCTGCAGTGGAGTAATCCTTCTGCCTACACCAGATCTACACCACATGGGGAATCTCTAGCATTGGGGGAACTTCAGCTCACCAGATTTACAGCCAGAGTATAAAACTCAGCTCTGAATGATGACAGGGGGACTAGTTATGAGGGACAACTTGCTAAAGCCTCAAGGCAAACCCAACCCCTGTTTTTAACCTTACTAAAGTCAAGTAGTCAAATACAGGTCACCTCTCTTGTGTTTCAGTATATATGACTTGTGGAGTGATGCAGTCCTCTGAAATGCACTCCTCCAGTCTGTTGTGAAAGAGCCAAGAAGAAGGTGCTCTGGTTTGAGAGGATATTGTTGGCACATTGAAACTCACGTGAGCTGTGATTAGGGGATTCCATACCTTGCACAGATTACTTCTTCTGATGGCCAAAACAATCTGTGCAGGGAGCTCTCCCTGATGGGGTCAGAACGTACCCCTGTAGAATTTCTGCTTTCACAGCCTTAAAGTATATCCATTTTCCCTTCACAAAAGGCTTGCATCTAAATTTAGACCATGGTGTCTGGAGCATTTCAGAATTCAGCCTTGTGCAATTGTGACCCAGAAAAACCATGGATTGCAAAAGATTTGATGCCCACTTCCAGCCCAAGGCCAGCAGAGACTACTTTAGACTTTCTGGCACCCTGCAATTCAAATATAGACAAAGGTGAAGGGCTTGAAGGGAGTGTCAGAAGGAAAAGGCAGCATGATGATAGTGTTGGGGATGGGATGATTGGGGACAGAGAGAACCAGAATTCTAAACCAGGGTGAAGGAGATTAGCCACCAATTAACCAATGGGTGTGGGAGGAGAAAGAGAAGGGAAATCAGTTTGGAACAAATTTGAAAAAAATAAAGATTAATTCAGGGAAAGGAAGAGAGTGCTCACTGGGCTGGGAAGATGCCGGAGAAGGCTTCATAGGTTTTTAATAAAATCCAGGGTTCATCTACACCTAACATGAGTTAAAGTTAGGTCTGAGCCCAGATCTGAATTCTAGGGTTCTGTGAAATCCAACTCCCCACCATAATTTCACAATGGGCCCTATAACTCACAGTAGACCAAACCATAATCCCATATCCAAACATCTGCCCAGTCTTAAAGTACTCAGAATTTGGATCTGAATATTTGCAGCTTGAGCCTTCTCTCTGCTTTAAAGAATCTTTTGAGGTTTGCCTTTCACTAGTGCCAAGGAGATCAAAGTAAATGGTTAGAAAATTCCAGACCCCGCTTTCCTTGAACCTATGTAAGATCTCCATGTGCACTGATATTGAAGTACAGATGCTATATTTGTGAGTAAAGAGGAAGAAAACTCTTGCTGTACTGTTTGAATAAGATTCTTCATTGCCCTGCTTCTTGTGCAGTCAGTTTACACCACTGCAGAATGAAGGTGACACAATGCCAAATCAGAATGGTAGTGAGCTGCACTTATTTGTACTGATAGATGTGAAAACACAACATTGGTGAGACTGAACTAAAATACTGAATCCAGGGCTGGTGTCCACCTTTTAAAAAGAATACAGGAGAATAAGCTATCGTGCAAAGAAGAACCAGAAAATAATTTGAAGGCCAGAGAAATTGCCTTACAGTAGAAGACTTAGAGTTCAATGTGTATCATATCAAAGAGATGATTGAGAAGCAACTGTATTGCAGTATATAAATATGTTCATGGGGAGACAATACCAGGTACTAAAATGCAGCTTAATCTAGTACAGAAAGGCACAACACAAACCAATGGCTGGAAGCTGAAGCCAGACAAATTCAAATCAAATACAGCATGTTTTTTTTAACAGGGAGGGTAGTTAGCCATTGGAACAAACTACCAAGGGAAGTGAGGGATTCTCCATCTCTTGATGTCTGCAGAGCAAGACCAGATGCCTTTCTGGTAAGTATGGTTTAGCTGAGCACAAAATATTGGGCTCAATGTAATGGCCTGTGATATATAGGCAAGTGAATTAGATGATTTAATCGTCCCTTTCTGCAGGGCCCCACAAGTCTAGAACCCACAGTCTGCAAAGTTGCCAAGTAGCTAGTACCTCCATGCTGCCATCTTGCAGTAGCTACATGCTGGTTGTTTTCCATTGCCCATGACCCTCTGAGGACACGTAGTATGGGAGTCCCACCTCAATCAGTCTGATAGGCAGCAGCCTTATGGCTTCTGATTGACTCCCCATCCTATATACACCCAAGGGATGTTCCCAGAAGCATCCAGGTAAGGAGATCTCCCGTAGCTGCCATCCCTGTGCTGACCTTGGCTTGACATCCATGATTTGGCCCCTGAAACCTGGCTCAGACTGACTGTTGGTACTGACTCTGGTCTAGAATCTGAACTCCTCTGATACTCTCAGCCTCAGGTTTGCCCTTGATCCTTACACTTTTGAGTTTAAAATCTATGATGATGTAAGGCAATGAAGAAACGGGTCCTTTGTTTTTCCAAGAGAACGTTTTGTGGTGATCAAAATGTTTTATTGAGGAGAATCAGTTGACAGTTAAGAGAAGCCATGCTGCATCCATGAAATCATGTATAGTGGATGTCAAACAGTACAAAGGCTGTCAGTAATTACTGCATATGGTGCTTGACTATAGTGATATGCACTGAAAGGAAAAACCACAGGAAACAAAAACCACATTCATGTGCTCTAGGACACATATTCAGGAAAAAATAGACCAAATATCTTTTGCAGCATTCAGTCTGCCTAGTCTTTGGTATGTCACTTATTTCAAGTGTGTGTCTTACACACCGTTTGGAAAAAAGCCCCCAAACCATTCATTTACATAGCAGCAGGGATGGTTACTAATTAGTTCATTTTTCTTTAAAATGATGTATAAATCATGCAAGATGCTATTTGTTCTATCTAATCTACCCAAGTATTTATGCTGCGCTCATCACTGTAGTATCTGAGTTCTCATGAGTCATACCGTGACAGAAGATGCTACATGTATACAAGTAAGGCTCTGACAAGATTTGTGCTACCCTAAGGAAAAGTCTCCTCAGGTGGTCTGTTGTGCCATGCAAATGATTCTGTTAAAAGAATGATATGAATAAGGTGTATTATAAAGTGCTCAGGAGCATTAAATCACTCAAGTTTCTCAGCTTGCTGAACATTTCTAACCTTATAATTTTGAATACATCGGTTTGAAAAGACATGGGTGCATTATGTACAGCTTCGTATAACATTTGATATGTGATGGCAGGCAAGAAGAATACAGACTCATTGGGGACTCATTTTAACAGTTACATTCAGAAAGGTTTAGAAGAAGCATTGCATCATTAGAGCAGTGAAGAAAAAACGTATGTGGGTCAAGAAACAAAACACTTCCAAATTTATTTGGACTTCCTTTTGGTGTAAAGCAGAAAACCAAGCTAACTTGGTTAGTAAGACACTAGTCTCTGTGCCCACACCACCACCTGAGATACCTTGTTCTCAGTTATGGTAAAGGCCCTTTACACCACTTTGATACTGTAAAGGGGTCATAATATGGATGTCAGTGTAACTGTCATGTCAACATAATGCTGGAGTAGCATAAAGGGTAAGTTAGAGTACCTGAGAATTCAGTCTGAAACACCTGAATAATGGCTGTGTTTGAATGATGTAGAATAATGCAAAATGTATTAAAAGCCAACCTATAGACACAGGACCTGATTTGCCACAGCTTTGCATATGTCAGTTATTTACACCTGTGCAAAGTGGGTATAAAATGCTATCAAAAGAATTACAGAATTTTATACTACATTTACATAGGTTGTATATGACTCCATTAGGTGCAAGGCAATATAGGATCAGGTCCACTCTCAATTGTTTTGGAATACTCCTTGTCTTGATTTCTTTCGATCTTCAAAATTATGTGAACAAACAATAGATCTTGTGCTCTGGTTACTTAATTTTTACTTTGTAGCCCCCATCTTAGTCTTTAAGAATCATATGTGTGTGTGTGTCTGTGATTAACATACTAAATGTGTCAATCCAGTGATTAGTGCTATATAAATCACTATGGTAAAATTAAATAGATGGTATTCCCATTCAAACATAGCCTCTTTTATTTATACTATAAAGGGTAAGCAGAGAATGAGACAAGAAAGAAAGCTAAGATTGTACTAGAAACCTCAGTAAAAAGTAGAAATGGTCCCAAATCAGAACCTTGCATCTGAATATACACACAAAAAATCCATATGGATCCAAATTTTGTGACTCACTCCCATCTCTGTTATGGGGAAGTTTGGATGTGAATACTCTTCCAGATCTGCACTTCATTACAACTGTCCAGTTTCTAATCGAAGGCAGATTTTTTTTTTAATGCTAGAAAAAGATTGTTCAATTTTACAGATGCTCTAAGATTGTGTATTGAATTGATATGATCACATTCACTGGCTGTCACAGTAAAACCCAACATCCAAACTCCCTCTGGCATTTGAGCAGTGATAACCTCAGAGCATTATCTAAAGTTTACTTAAAAATAAAACTTGAACACTTCAATGATTTTCTGTTGGAGTCCAAAGACTTTCCTACAGCATTGGAGCAAACAGTGCAGTACCTGCATATCCCCACTGTGTATATGTTAAGACCTAACTGGGCAAAACAATTCATTTGTCAACTTATCCTCTTGTGGAGCTTTCCAGCAAGGGGGTATTGATGCAGTGCTGCTGTCTGGAACTGAATGACACTGGCACGTATGCCTTTTTCTTAATACTACTAGACTCCCTATAAATGCAGGCAACTATGCCTGTTGGTCTAGTTTAGTGGCACTGTAACAGGGACACCTTGAACAGTGCCTCTGGCCTCCCTAAAACAAGAGTTACGGGAGTTTCTCTCTCTCTCAAGAATGAAGTCTGAAGAGTTTATTTGTCCTCCACTGAGCTGGGGAAGAACATGTACCAAAACATCTCTCTCTCTCTCTCTCTCTCTTTCTAACTAGAGTCTTAGGCCTGGTCTACACTACGAGTTTATGTCGAATTTAGCAGTATTAAATCGAATTAACCATGCACCTATCCACACAACAAAGCCATTTACTTCGACATAAAGGGCTCTTAAAATCGATTTCTGTACTCCTCCCCGACGAGGGGATTAGCGCTGAAATAGATATTGCCGGTTCGAATTAGGGTTAGTGTGGATGCAATTCGACGGTATTGGCCTCTGGGAGCTATCTCACAGTGCACCATTGTGACCGCTCTGGACAGCACTTTCAACTCAGATGCACTGGCCAGGTGTACAGGAAAAGCCCCGTGAACTTTTGAATCTCATTTCCTGTTTGGCCAGTCGAGCTCATCAGCACAGGTGACCATGCAGAGCTCATCAGCACAGGGAACCATGCAGTCTGAGAATCGAAAAAGAGCTCCAGCATGGACCGTACAGGAGGTACTGGATCTGATCGCTGTATGGGGAGATGATTCTGTGCTATCAGAACTACGTTCCAAAAGACGAAATGCCAAAACATTTGAAAAAATCTCCAAGGGCATGATGGAGAGAGGCCACAACAGGGACTCAACACAGTGCTGCATGAAAGTTAAGGAGCTCAGACAAGCATACCAGAAAACCAAAGAATCAAACGGATGCTGTGGGGCAGAGGCGCAGACATGCGGCTTCTACGCTGAGCTGCATGCAATTCTAGGGGGGGCCGCCACCACTACCCCACCCCTGACCGTGGATTCCAAGGAGGGGGTACTCTCAGCCATGCCTGAGGATTTTGTGGACGGGGAAGATGATGATGATGAGGAGGACGAGCTTGAGGAGAGCACACAGCACACCGTTTTCCCCAACAGCCAGGATTTTTTCCTCACCCTGACTGAAATACCTTTCCAACCCTCCCAAGGTGGTATCCCGGACCATGAAGCCATAGAAGGGACCTCTGGTGAGTGTACTTTTGTATATATAATACATGGTTTAAAAGCAAGCATTTTTTAATGATTAATTTGCCCTCAGGACTTGGGATGCATTCGCGGCCAGTACAGCTTCTGGAAAAGTCTGTTAATGTGTCTGGGGATGGAGCAGAAATCCTCCAGGGCCATCTCCATGAAGCTCTCCTGGACGTACTCCAAAAGCCTTTCCACAAGGTTTCTGGGCAGAGCAGCCTTATTCTGTCCTCCATGGTAGGACACTTGACCATGCCATGCTAGTAGCAAGTAATCTGGTATCATTGCATGACAAAGCCTGGCAGCGTATGGTCCCGGTGTTTGCTGGCATTCAAGCAACATCCATTCTTTATCTCTCTGTGTTATCCTCAGGAGACTGATATCGTTCATGGTAACCTGGTTGAAATACGGGAATTTAATTAAGGGGACATTCAGAGGTGGCCGTTCCTACTGGGCTGTTTGCCTGTGGCTGAAAAGAAATCCTCCCCACAGTTAGCCAAGCGGTTGGGGGGGAGGAGGCATTGGCGCTGAGTTGTTCGCATTTGGCTTGCAGGGATCTTCCCTGATACGAGCCAGCAAGCAGTGGGGGGAGGGGTAAAATGATCATCCCAGAGAATTGGATGGGGGGGTTAGTTTGGTTTCTGCTGCTGCACGTTAACACGAAAACCGCAGCACTCAACGGGCTTTGCTTGGTATGGGAAGGAGGACGCTGCTTTTATGAAGGTTGCAGAAGCCGCCTGCAAGCTGAATTCTGTTGCCCGGCCCTGCGTCTGTGATCTCTAACACCAAAGCCGCAGGCACTCAATATAAGATGCAAAATGTGATCTTGTACCGAAATCACATGTGCTATGTAATGTGAATAGTGTTGTTCACCGTGAAAGAGTATACCCATTGTTCTGTAAAACGTATCTTTTAAAATACTTCTCTCCCTTTTTTCCCTCCCGCAGCTGCAAATTTTTCAAACCTCCCTCCTCAGTCCCGAAGGCTATCTCAGATAAGGTAGTGAAAAAAACACACGTGCGATGAAATGTTCTCTGAGATCATGCAGTTGACCCGCAATGAAAGAGCTCATCTGAATGTGTGGAAGGACACAGTATCACAGTACAGGAAAGCGGCCAATGAATGTGAGGACAGGAAGGATGAATGTGAGGACAGGAGGGACGATCGAGATGAGAGGTGGTGGCAGGAAGCTCAGAGGAGGCAGGATGCAACGCTGGGGCTACCACGGGATCAAATGGACATGCTCCAGCGTCTGGTGGAGTTTCAGGAACGGCAGCAGGATCACAGAGTGCTGCTGCAGCCCCTGTTTAACCGCCCTCCCCCCTCCCCAAGTTCCATAGCCTCCTCACCCAGACGCCCAAGAACGCGGGGCGGGGGGAGGCTCCGGGCACCCAACCACTCCACCCCAGTGGACAGCCAAAGCAACAGAATGCTGTCATTCAACAAGTTTTGAAGTGGCCTTTTCCTTCCCTCCTCCCCTCCTCCCACACCCCACCCGGGCTACCTTGTCAGTTATCTCCCTATTTTTATAGTCAATTAATAAAGAATACATGGTTTTTAAACTATAGTGACTTTATTTCCTTTGCAAGAAAGCTGTGATCGAAGGGGGGAGAGTGGGTGGCTTACAGGGAATGAATCAACCAAGGGGGCGGGTTTTCATCAAGGAGAAACAAACAGAACTGTCACACCGTAGCCTGGCCAGTCATGAAACTGGTTTTCAAAGCTTCTCTGATGCGCAGCATTTCCTGGTGTGCTCTTCTAATCGCCCTGGTGTCTGGCTGCGCGTAATCAGCGGCCAGGCGATTTGCCTCAACCTCCCACCCCACCATAAACATCTCCTCCTTACTCTCACAGAGATTGTGGAGCACATAGCAAGCAGCAATAACAATGGGAATATTGGTTTCGCTGAGGTCTGAGCGAGTCAGTAAAGTGCGCCAGCGACCCTTTAAACATCCAAATGCACATTCTATCACCATTCTGCACTTACTCAGCCTATAGTTGAACATCTCCTGACTACTGTCCAGGATGCCTGTGTATGGCTTCATGAGCCATGGCATTAAGGGGTAGGCTGGGTCCCCAAGGATAACTATAGGCATGTCAACATCCCCAACAGTTATTTTCTGGTCTGGGAAGTAAATCCCTTGCTGCAGTCGTTTAAACAGACTAGTGTTCCTGAAGATGCGAGCGTCATGAACCCTTCCCGGCCAGCCCACGTTGATGTTGATGAAACGTCCCTTGTGATCCACCAGTGCTTGTAGCACCATTGAAAAGTACCCCTTGTGGTTTATGTACTGGCTGCCTTGGTGGTCCGGTGCCAAGATAGGGATATGGGTTCCATCTATCACCCCACCACAGTTAGGGAATCCCATTGCAGCAAAGCCATCTACTATGACCTGCACATTTCCCAGAGTCACTACCTTTGGTAGCGGCAGCTCAGTGATTGCTTTGTCTACTTGCATCACAGCAGCCCCCACAGTAGATTTGCCCACTCCAAATTGATTCCCAACTGACCAGTAGCTGTCTGGTGTTGCAAGGTTCCACAGGGCTATCGCCACGTGCTTCTCAACAGTGAGGGCTGCTCTCATCTTGGTATTCTGGTGCTTCAGGGCAGGGGAAAGCAAGTCACAAAGTTCCATGAGAGTGCCCTTATGCATGCGAAAGTTTCGCAGCCACTGGGAAACGTCCCACACCTGCAACACTATGTGGTCCCACCACTCTGTGCTTGTTTCCTGGGCCCAGAATTGGCGTTCCATGGCATGAACCTGCCCCATTAACGCCATGATCTCCAAAGTGCCGGGGCCCGCGCTTTGAGAGAATTCTGTCTCCATGTTCTTATCACTCTCGTCACCGCGCTGCCGTCGCCTCCTCCTCACCTGGTTTTTCAGGTTCTGGTTCTGCATAAACTGCATGATAATTCACGAGGTGTTTACAATGTTCATGACTGCTGCGTTGAGATGAGCGGGATCCATGCTTGCCATGGTATGACATCTGCACTGAAAAAAGGTGCGAAACAATTGTCTGCCGTTGCTCTGACGGAGGGAGGGGCAACTGACGACATGGCTTACAGGGAATTAAAATCAACAAAGGGGGTGGCTTTGCATCAAGGAGAAACACAAACAACTGTCACACAGAATGGCCTCCTCAAGGATTGAACTCAAAACCCTGGATTTAGCAGGCCATTGATTTCACGGAGGGAGGGGGGAAGCAAATGAATACAAAACAAATCTGGTCTATTTCTTGTTTTGATCCACTCCATCTATCTTTTATCTCTTAGGCTGGCAGCAGATGGTGCAGCACGACTGCTAGCCATCGTCATCTCCTGGGTGCTCCGCAGAAGATGGGAATGACCTGGCTGAGTCACTCCCAGGTCTGCCCAGGTGCCCCTGACTGACCTCACCGAGGTCAGCTAAAAGAGCACCCAGGAGTATGATGAGGATGGCTAGCAGGCGTAATGCACCGTCTGCTGCCAAAAGGCAATGAGCTGCTGCTGTGCAGCAATGCAGTCCCACGTCTGCCAGCACCCAGGAGACATACGGTGACGGTCAGCTGAGCAGGCTCCATGTTTGCCGTGGTATGGCGTCTGCACAGGTAACCCAGGAAAAAAGGCGCGAAACGATTGTCTGCCGTTGCTTTCACGGGGGGAGGGAGGGCAGCAGTGGGGGCCTGATGACATGTACCCAGAACCACCCGCGACAATGTTTTTTGTCCCATCAGGCATTGGGATCTCAATCCAGAATTCCAATGGGCAAGGGAGACTGCGGGAACTATGGGATAGCTATGGGATAGCTACCCACAGTGCAACGCTCCGGAAGTCAACGCTAGCCTCGGTACTGTGGACACACACCACCGAATTAATGTTCTTAGGGTGGACGCATGCACTCGACTTTATACAATCTGTTGCCAAAAATCGAATTCTGTAAAATCGGAGTAATTTCGTAGTGTAGACATACCCATAGAATTAAAGGCCAGAAGGGAATACCAGATCATCTAGTCTGACCTCTTCCAACACCACCCAGCACCCAGATACTAAACACAACAACCAAAATTAGACTAAAGTATTACAACCCACAGAAGATTAGACTATTATGTGCCACAGGCAGACAATAGAAGGGACCAACGTGCACCAGTGCCCAAGACAGGGCCCTGCAGGGAAATGATTAAGTGAGATATACCCAAATAATCTTTGCAAGTTGTCAAGGCTCCTTCCCCACTCTGAACTTTAGGGTACAGATGTGGGGGCCTGCATGAAAACTGCTAAGCTTAACTACCAGCTTAGATCTGGTCCGCTGCCACCACTCCCA
>NW_020664909.1:10546123-10606349 GCF_002925995.2 Terrapene triunguis
CCCTCCTTTCTCCCACCAACTCCTGGTAGATCCAGACCCAATCCCCTTGGATCTAAAAACAAGGAAAAATCAATCAGGTTATTAAAAAAGGCTTTTAATTAAAGAAACAGGTCAACATCATCTCTGTAAAATCAGGATGGAAAATAACTTTACGGGATAATCAAACTTAAAGAGCCCAGAGGACCCCCCTGTAGCCTTAGGTTCAAAGTTACAGCAAACAGAGGTAAACACCCTAGCAAAAGGTACATTTACAAGTTGAGAAAACAAAGATAAAACTAACACGCCTTGCCTGGCTGTACTTATAAGTTTGAAATATGAGAGACTTGTTCAGAAAGATTTGGAGAGCATGGATTGATGTCTGGTCCCTCTTAATCCCAAGAGCAAACTCCCACCAAAACAAAGAGCACAAACAAAAGCCTTCCCCCACCAAGGTTTGAAAGTATCTTGTCCCCTTATTGGTCTTTTGGGTCAGGTGTCAGCCAGGTTACCTGAGCTTCTTAACCCTTTACGGTAAAAGGATTTTGGAGTCTCTGGCCAGGAGGGATTTTATAGTATTGTACACAGGAGGGCTGTTACCCTTCTCTTTATAGTTATGACACAAGTGAACCACACCCACATGTTGCAGATGTGTGTAGGGGAAACAAAGTCACTGCCTAACTGACCTGGTGGGAAATTCCTTCCCATCATCACATATGGTGATCAGATAGACCCTGAGCATGTGAGCAAGAATCAGCCAGCCAACCACCTGAGAGAGAGAATGCTTGGTACCACAAATGGAGCTCTGTCTTCAAGGCCAGCACTGCAAATGGCTTTTCAAACTTTGTCAGAAAGAATTACTTCACCCGCCACACAAATGCTGCTAAATCTGGAGTGGAGATTAGTATGAGAGCACAGACACATTACACAACAATCTAGGACATACAGTTTTTAAAAGATTTCCAAATAACTGAAACTTCACAAGGAAAGTAATTACCTATTCTGGAGGTTCACCAGGGCATCCCTGATTAATACTCTACTCTTCCTGAAAAATGCAATGGGATCTTTAATAACTGTTAGTGGTCAGGATCTCATTATTACATCACATTCTAACAACAGAACTCACTAGCAGAATGCTGTGGTAATAGTTCAGCATTGACTCAGGGGGAATTAGAGCCCCGAATGACTAATACCAATTCCTAGAAGCATGCTGGGTTTCTCTTAGCATGTGTCTTATATAGCTACTAACAAGATGAAGCTCTGTTTAGCTTGAAAGAACCGATGAAATCATCACTCAAGGTGGTATGACCTTAGGCATCTTTTATGTTATTTTTATACCACTATGGCCATTAATGTAGCCTATGCCTATTGCTGCCGGAACAATTTGTTTTTGTTTGGGAATAATGAAACAATGTCTGTTTACAGTTTTTTCATTATCCTACTGTGCTTTGGAGATTTGTTGCTGCTTAATTACAGCTAACCCTTTAGGACACGTAAGTAGTCTTTAAATCACACATCAAATGAGCATTTTTGAGCACTTCCCAAAGCCGTTAATAAAATCAAGAATTCCCCCCTCCCCTCTACTTTCTGCTGAGTTGCAACACATAAGATGTAAAACCACAACAGGGCATTTCAGACTTCTTGGCATCATCAAAATGTACGGTCACTTCCTTCTGTGAATATTTGTCTCTTCTGTTGAAGGGAAAGGAAAAGCAGATATTTGTCCATTTCTAATAAGCAGGTATAAAATGGAAACCAGTGGAGTTGGGTTTTGTTGGCTCTTTCTAGGTATACATTTTCTGTGTGTGTGAACCTGCTTTTTGGGGACCAACAAAACCAAAGTAGTAGACGAGGGCACTGTCATCAGGGCCAGACCCAGACCGAGCAACGAATGCCTTATTTTCTATAGCTGAGGAGCCTTCAAAATAGGCTGCCTTGAAGGAATAGTGCACTTCCCCTGAGTGTGGTCCAAAAGCAGCTCTACATCCTGCAGGAGGGGAACCTTAAAAAAAAATGAAGGGACTTCTGTGTGACATCACTATATGTGGGAGCTAAACCAGGGGCAAATCTGAGCAAGAGAGAGAAGCTAGGATATTAGAGATACTTTTGTGTGGTTCTTGTCCAACTGTTTGGTCTGAAGCAACCCCAGTCCTGGGTCAAGTACAGTAATATTTAGTCAGATATGTCAATATAGAGGCAACTGCCTGAAGCTAAGAGATACTGGCATAAATTGTGGCTTATGTCTGCCAGAAATTCATCTCACAGAATGTCCAGTGAAACTTACCACAGAAATGCAGGCCTGGTTTCTGGCTCATCTACTCACAGAGTGGCATGTGCACTGAAGTTAACAGAGGCAGCTCTCCTCAGTTTGAGGGACTAGCAACAAAAAATTTCATTGTTACTGTCTCAAATGTGTCCAAGACTGTTACCGTGAGCTGGCAAGTGTCAGACTACTTGTCCGCTGTGGTAGGATAAGTAGTTTTAATGCCACAAATGAATAAACACTGACACCCAGATCATCTCAGGTATTTAGGAACCTAACTCCCATTGAGTATCCAGAAACATGTTGGTGCCCCCACACATGTCCCTGACAAGGTGACATCTCTATTTGGTGTTTTAGGGAAAAATTCTTCTTGGTACCAGATGCACCAAGAACTACTTTGTGTGCTATGCACCAGCTTTATTCCAACTTTCCCCCTTGAATAAGTTCTATACTGGGTTTTACGTGCAGATTTCCTTTCAGTCTGAAAGTTCAACACACCAGAAGCTGAGCAGCCAGCATAAAACTACCACCATAACATTGCACATTTCATATATATTGCACATAACCCATTGTTTTGACTTCTACACAGACAGGCCTGTCTTCAGAATTTGGCCCAGTGCAATTAATCCTTGAGAGAAGGAAAAGTTAAGTTAGCAGAAGAAACAGGTTTACGAGCTCTACAGTTTCAAATGTTGTAATTAAGCTCTCAACTAGACAAGTTTCACCTGTCTTGCAGTTTAAATTAACATTTTACACAGTCCAGACAGTAGCATCAACATAATGAGTAATGGTAGTTTTTCCTCTATATTGTGCTTTATACACATCAGTAGTCCAGTGATAAATTTTATAGCCAGAGGAAATAGAGTGAGAAATGCCCTCTCTATTGTTTTTGACACTATTAACAATTTCAGGAAGGAGTTCAGCAACATAGCTTTTTTCAAATAGATTTATTTGTAAGAAAAGAAAAATCTGTCGGCAATGGGAGGGCGGGAGCGTAATCAGGTAATTGAATGACCCATTACCCAACCCACTGGCCTGGCACCAGACAAATTCTGATCTGGTATGCCATATGTTTTATAACCACATTGCTATAAAACTCCAACCAGACTTGTATAATCAATGAGATTCATCCACAGTCAATTCCTGAGGTGATAGCACAAGGAACAAAACAGATTCCGAAGGAGAAAATATTAAAAGACATCAGTGAAGTAAAAAAAACCCAACAACTTTGCAACAAACTGTTGCTTTGGACTACCTACAATTTTTTTATGCCTTGTAACCAAAAACTATCACATTCCATGAATTGGTAGAGGGAACAGACTATGGAAATGGCATGCCAGATCAAGCAGGTGTTAGCTCAGCTATATATATATGGTTGAGAGTATATACCAGTAACCTAAGGGTAAAATACATTATTGGGCTGTTATATTAATACCACAACTAAGCAATAAAAACCCAGGAGATTCAGAGTCAAATAAAATGTAAAAGAAAGTCAAACATATTCAGCTAATTAAATGCACATTTTGGGCACCCAAACGACCTTAATTCTACCCTGAAGAGATGTCATTCAATAAACCATAAAATTATACTTAATGCATGGTAAAGTATGTCATTTCAGATTAAATTACATTTATTTTAAAAGACACCATAGTTCTAATTTATTCCCTCAGCTCATTATCATTTGTTTGTTTTTGTGCTAGCACCTTAACCCCAGTGACAGTCCAAGACCACATACTTTAGGCATTATATAAACACAGAACAAAGAGTCAATCCCTGCCCCAGGTAGTTTACGTGCTCTGAACACTACTACGGGGTAGAGTTAAGGTTATTTAGGTGTCTGAACTGTGTATTTGCAAAGATTAACATAAGCTAGAATTGCTGGAATAGTTGTTATGGGTGACAATGATACTGTGGTTTAGTATATACCCACTATGATAAGACCAGTAGTAACAGTAACAAAACTTCAGAGAAGTAATAGTAGAATATTTCTTTCTTTGTGTATGTACACTTTTAAAAGTAAAGTACATTTGGCTTCAAAAATAATACATAATAATACCTTTAAGCAGCACCAGCAGAAGCAACAGGAAGCAGTCATCTTCTCTTTTCAGCCTTTCTGTATACCTGAGTAGTGGCCATTGAGGAGGGTGAGGGGAATTACCATAATGGTTACACTATAAACTAACTTGCTTTTCTCTCAAACATAACCGAAGGGCTGCAGGGTCAGGAGCAGAGACCACCTTTGCCTAACTGCATTCACCACCAATATGAGGGAGCATAAGGGACATGTCTCTGCTCATCAAGATCTGGCAACAATTAAAATTAAAGCTCACCTAAAAACAAATAGGGTTACATGTAACAGCAATGATAATTAACTTCATTGCCAGCACCAGACAGGTTTCTGCCTCCAGATGGTAGTGACAGCATTCCTGATGTAAGGTAGTTCTTTTCTGACTCTCACTCTTCCTACTTCTTTCTTTAGTTTCTTTATATATATTTGTTTCAGATACCTAGAAGAAAGGGTCAACTAAGTATAAAGTGTTATTATTTCATACATCAGGACTGCTGCTGACTACAAAGCAACTGGTCTTTTTTTGAAGGCAAGCAATTACTACTGAATCAGTGTGAGCAGTTTTTATGAAGAATGGTGGTATTTGACCCTTCTCAATTCATTTATACCAAGAGCTCCATAAAGACCTCTTATCTTTGCATAGTCCCTCAGAATGTCTCCATTTATACTCAGATTCCATTTATCCAACCCACCTGTCACTCTCAGCACGTGCAGTGCATGTTTCCTGAACTCTATCAATATGTTCAAACAATTGGTAGGAAAATATATTCTAAATATATATATACACAGAATTTGCTTCTACTGAACACCTGTTCAAGGTTTCCCTCATCTGTATGGTATCTTTGTTGGATTATTAACATTTATATTGGGTATTCCATTTAAAAACATGTGGCGGGGGGGTGGGTGGTATGTGTGCTGTGTGGTGGTGGTGGGGGAAGGATCATAATGGCCAATGAAATAAGCAGAAATAAGGATTTTTTTTTAAGAAGTTGGATGTTCTTAGGCAAAGTGGAAAAATCTTAGTATATATCCTGTCATCTCGTTATGTATGTATCTATGTAGGTGTTGATAAATTTGTGCACTACTGTGGTATCTGAGCACCGTTCATGAGAAACAACACAATTTTCTCTTCCAGCTGGAACACTCTTAGGGTATGTCTTCACTACCGGCCGGATCAGCGGGCAGCGATCGATCCAGTGGGGATCGATTTATTGTGTCTAGACTAGATATGATAAATCGATCCCTGAGCACTCTCCCATCGACTCCTGTACTCCAGCTTGGCGAGAGGCGCAGGCAGAGTCAACGGGGGAGCAGCAGCAAACAACTCACCATAGTGAAGACACCGCAGTAAGTAGATCTAAGTATGTCGACTTCAGTTACGTTATTCACATAGCTGAAGCTGCGTAACTTAGATGGATCCCCCCCCTCCCCGCAGTGTAGACCAGGCCTTAGTGTCTGTGGATAATTATGTGTTTGAAAGAGTCATTAAAGGAAAGCTAACTTGAAGCACTGGGGCTAGTATGGAAGTTGTGAATGTGGTGAGGGTGGTGGACATTCATATTTCATCTGGCAAGGTGTTGTATAGTATTAGTTCAGCTCCTGTGAAAGTTCTGTTTCTTGAAGAACAGAGTCTCCCCCTATTTGCCCACAGTCTGCTTTCTTTGGTGGAATGAAGATGTCATGCTAGGTCACTATTGTGGATAGGATATATGATCTCAAGTAACTGGGGCCAATTCTATCCCAGGGGGAGGGAACATCGGCACAGTGACCTGAGAATGGGCTCTGTTCAATGAGAAGCAAGGATTGGCAAAAGAGAAAGATGTATTCCCAGTAATCCATGGTAATGACAAGGTAAGTAGCAACATCCTGCATTTCCTAAGTTTAACTCCCACTGCAGTAAATGGGAGTTTTACATGCTGGAAGGCTGGGCCTTGACTTCATCTGAGAAGTTATGATTTCTTTACCTATGAAAAAAATTGCTTCTTCATAACCTGTAATAGAATTGTTTCACTGCAAAAGCAATTTTAGTAAGGACCATATTGAACTATAATTAAAGATTTATGATCCTATTAAAAGGTAATGTTGTAGTTAATCCTTAATAATAAAACACTTCATAAAAGTTCAGTGTTGCACACAAAGCTGACTGCAATTGACAAGTTCTGCAAAATACGTGTTGTATATTCAACGTGTCAGCAAAGATTGTACTGTTACAGTTCCGTTTCAAATAATAATCCATAGAACTGTAGATTAATTTAAGCAATTTTGAGATATATATTTTATATAATCTATATCTATACAGATATCTAAGGGAGCAATTCTTCTACTTTCATGTTGAATAAACCTATGTGTAGGTAGTCCCGTTTTCCTCACGTGGGCACAGCATGAGTTATGGTGTCAAGATCTGGCCTAATTTTCTTTACCAGGTTGTGATACCATTACGCATGTTGAATAGTACCATATCATGGGTAATACCTTTGAAGTCAATGGGACTACTTGTGGAATAAGGTTCTATTCAATGTAAAGGTGAGACAATCTGACCCATAATAAATATCGTTAATGAATTACAAAAAAGGCATGAGATACATGTCTCAGCATGTACATTATACCTGGTGTGCCCCTTTTCACAGTTGGATATTCTTTCGCAAGATCTTTTCTCTGTCAAATTAACAACTAGATCTGTGAGAAATATTGTGGTTCTGGAGAAGGAATATTTCTGGTAGGTAATCTTAACAAACCTACCAGCAAACACTGATGGAGTTCAGAGTCTGTGATGAAATATAAAGTCAAGTTGCATTATGAACAGCTTAAAAAAAAAACTGGTAAAAAAAAAAACAATATGAAAGTGTCATCTGATCAATGACAACTACAAAGCTTTGATGAAGAACTTCCCAATATTTAGCATTTTTATAGCACTTTTCATCTTCAAGGCTGCTTATAAGCATTACATAATCTATAAAACATTCCCCCTGCCCCCCCCTTGCAGTTTTGCCCTTGCAAAAGAAATGTGATAGGATTTTCCACAGCTATTTAGGGTTTTTTGTTTTGGTTTCCTTTTTCTGCTCTGTCATGGATTCTACTCAAAGGAGTCATATAAATATTAAGTATCTTAAGCGTACTACTGCTTTTTGAAGTCATAGAGTCTGATTCATTATGACTAGCCAGGTTGAGAGGTGTAATTACATCTCTTTGTAACAACTAATATCTCTGTGCCCCAGAAAGATTCACTCCCTAGGAAGGGTATGTGCCGTTACATCTCTGGCCATGCCTTTTCCTGGTCAATATCTCCCATCCCCCAAAGGTTCCAGAAGGTAAGGTTGGTTTCTTTCATCACAACTCCAGCCTCCTCTAGTGGACTTTCTGCAACTAGGATCTAGCATCAGAGTCAGAAGCTGGCATGCTCACTACTGAATCTAATCTATCATTGACATTTGCCTCTACCAGGAGTTATGTCAGAAATCCTGAAACTGGATCCATGTAGGTTCTGGTTTTATGAGCGTTAGAATAGGCTCTATGCTTACATTGTGTGTGTGTGTGTGTGTGTGTGTGTATCTATAATCCAGCAAAATGTGCTGCTCAGTTTGTTTTTCCTCTGTGACTCATTGAGCAAGAACGTCTGCCATTTTTGCCTCAATGTATGAGACAGGAATGATTATTTCCTAACAGCTTTGTATCTGGCACACTAGGACACAGAGTCCGAGGGTGTCAGATAAAAAGCAATGAACACTGATGCCGACATACCACAAGTGCAATATAAATAAGGTGTCTGCCTAGCAATTTAAATGGTTCTTCAACTTATAATCATTATTTGTTGTCCCTTCAGAGCACCTGTGAGGCTGACATGGTATCTTAACAGCTGTTCAAAAGAAGCCACTTGAGTAGTGAAAAATGTTGCTGACAATCTCAGTGTGATATTTCCTTTACTCTGTCTCTAGAATGTGATTTTGAAAGAGATGAAATGTTACTTTGAGGCAAGAGGAGATATAGTAACTTGCTGTTTGTGCCTACATGAGTAAGCTCTCTTACCTGCTATGTTAGAATGGGAGTGTTCTTTTAACAACAAAAAGTCACTTTAGTGGCAAATATTGAAGAAATATGAAATTATTAAATATGTATTACAAAGCAAAGTATTCATTGTATGGACAAATCAACATCTATTTCAGCTGCAGCCACATGTAGCTGCTATACTGAAGAATTAGTTAATATTTCTATCATCTTGATCTTCTGAGCAAGAGTATTTATTTTCTCATCTGCATCGTATTGCCGTTTCAGCCATGTTTAGTTTTCTACCTCCTCAGTCTTTAAGCAGTGTGCTTTTGTATGATTTTTCAAGCTTTACATTGATGTTCAAACAGGTCTCAATTAGCATCTCACACTAATTTATATGTGGACATGATCTTTGGACAAACACTATAGCTTAGTAGTGTTAATTATTTGTCTGATCGCCACTAGCTCCCATTTTTCTTTATATCACTGTTTCATCAACCAGGCAAAACCTAAAAACAAAAAGCCCAGCCATTATAGGTCATTTACCAGTCAAGCCAAGATCCTTTCTTCATTCCAGGGCATGTCTTTCCCTGAGCTTTGCCAGAGTTATACAATTGTAAGCAAGATCCCAGTCTAGACCTCAATGTCTAGCAAATAAAGATCTCATTAAAAAGCTTCATAGGAACAGAGGAATTGCACTATTGGATCAGACCCACAGTTGATTTAGTACAGTATCATGTCTCTAACCATGGCCCATAACATACTTCAGAGGGAGGTGCAAGAAACCTTGAAGTTAATGTATATGGCCCCATTACCATAGGATCAGAGCATCTCACAATTTCTAATGCTTTTATCCTCACAACACACCTATGCGGAATTGAATAATCCCTCCATAGAAGTTGGTTTATGCCCTGAAGCATGAAGGTTTATATTCCTTCCATTCATTTGGATTTTTTTTTTATCTTTACGAATGTCACTTGTTTCTCTGATACAAGACAGAGCCTTAGCTGGTGTAAATCAGCATAGCTCAGAGTTATACTGAGTGGTTGGTGGTTGTGATAACTGTCTAAGGTCATGTTTACACTATACAGTTTGGTCGACGATCATCTACCACTGTAATTAAACTGCTTTTGCATGTCCACACAGTTGATGCTCTTGCATCAACAGAGAGAGCAGTGAATTGTGGGTAGCTATCCCACTGTGCAGCTCACCACCATCTGCCGCTGGGAAGGATCCCAGTGGCTTATGGGGCAGGCTCACTGTCCCCTGATGCAGTTTTCTCTGTCCCATTATTTCATGGAGTTCTAACTATGTTTTGTGTCACTTTTCAACAGCCACGTAAACTGTGTGCCCACAACCTCTGCCTGAAAGCATGGATCTTGCATTGCTCTCCAGTTTTCTGATGAGTGTTATGAACAGAAGTGGCTGATCCTACAGTATTTCATGAACTATGAATCTGATAATGACAACATGGTTCTGCCTTGCTATGTACCATGGACAGAAACAATTCCAAATTGCTGTTGGCATTCATGAAGCAGCTGCACATGGTGGACTGTCGGTCCTGGGCTCAGGAAACAAGCACTGAGTGCTGGAATCGCATCATGATGCAGGTATGGGATGATGAACAGTGACTGCAGAACATTTGGATGCACAAAGCCACCTTCCTGGAACTGTGTTCGGAGCTTGCCCCCGTCCTCCGGTGCAAGGACACCAAACTGAGAGTTGTCCTGATGGTGGAGAAGTGAGTGGAGACCGTTTTGTGGAAGCTGGTAATGCCTGACTGCTACCAATCAGTTGTGAATCAGTTTGGAGTTGGGAAGTCCACTGTGGGGGTTGCAGTCATGCAAGTGTGCAGAGCCATTAATCACTTCCTGCTACGAAAGACTGTGACTCTGAGCAATGTGCGGGAAATAATGGATGGCTTTGCGGCAATGGGATTCCCTAACTGTAGCAGGGAGATAGATGGCATGCATATCCTTATTTTGGCCCCAGATAACCTTGCGACAGAGTACCTCAACACAAATGGCTACTTTTCTATGGTATTGCAAGTACTGGTGGATAACCATGGTTGTTTCACTGACACCAACGCAGGGTGGTCAGGGAAGGTGCCTGACATATGCATCTTCAGGTATATTGGCCTGTGTAGAAAGCTGCAATGTGTCTTTCTGTAATGCTCTGGGCTATCAAACAGGAAGTGGAATTTCAAAAATTCCTGGGCCTTTAAAGGGGGAGGGGCACATGCCTGTGTACCTGGCTGCAAGGCAGCGGAGTTTAAACTGCTGACCAGAGCGGTGATGATGGGCATTGTGGGATACCTCCCAGAGGCCTCCAAGGGCAATATAAGCAACACAGTGTCTACGCAGACACTACGTTGCAAAAAAAAAAAAAAAAAGACCACCTCCAGGTGGTCTTATTATATCAACGTAGCAGGAGAGTTAAATCGACAGGAGGAGCATTACAGTGTGTACACCTCCACTGTTTTGTTGATGAAAACTGACATGGCCTAAGTCTATTTTTTTTAATCCCATCATGCTCCCAACCACACTAATACCTTGTGGCAAAGAGTTTCACATGTTAACTGTGCACAGTGTAAAACAATATTTTCTTTGGTCAGCTTTAAATTACCTGCCTTTCAATTTAATTGAATATGCTCTTGTATTATGGATATAGCATGAATAGAAATGCCAGTTTTACTTTCTCTGTACCATTCATTATTCTGGGGCCTCTATCACGTCTCCTCTTCCTGATGTTTTCTATAAAATAAACAGTCTATATGTTTTCAATCTCTTCATAGGGTGGTTATACCACGCTTATAATCTAAATTCCCCTTCATTTCTGCCTTGTTCTTTCTGAGATAATGGCATGAGAACAGAAGAATAGTATGCCTTCAGCTAATTTTTTAGGTGAAGGCATACTATTGATTTATATAACCGTATTCTAATATTTTCAGTGTTCTTTTAAACCTCATTCTTTATGAATCCTAACATGTTTATTATATTTTTAGGGTGGGGTTGCCACTGAACAATGCTTTTCTCAGGAAAAAGACATTGGCATAGCTGAGTTCATTTAGAATCCAGTAAGATGTGTGAACAAAGCTGTACAAATTACTGATTTTTTTTTTTGGTTCACTGGCCAAATAGAAATTTTTTTTGTTTTGTTTCAGATTTACCTGAAAAAAATCACCTAAAAAAATCTTTTTTTGGGGGGTGGGGAGAGGGATTCTTCAAAACAAGAAAAAAAATCAATTTGTTCAACCTCAGTGAAAACATTTTGTTTTGATTTGGGGGCATTTTAAAACACTTTTTTTAATATTAAAAGAAAATTTTGAAACCCCGGTCATTAAATTCTCTCCGGTTAAAGCTGTTCCACTTTGTATAAATAAATGTATGTCTCCATTGGGTCAGGGACTGGAACCAGGATGTCTCCCCTCCCAGGTAAATCCCCTCAACCACCAATCTATAGAGTTGTTCGTTCTCTCTCTCTCTCTCTCTCTCTCACTCTCTCTCGTTCTGTCTCTCTCACTCACTCAGATCAATGAATATTTAAGTAGTTATACAAAGTAGAACAGATTCAATAGGAGAGATTGAGAGACCCACTGCAGAAGTTTATGACTTGGGCTTGTGGGGTTTGGGCTACAGAGCTGTTTCATTGCTATGTACGCTTCCGGGCTCAGGCTGGAGCCCAACTCTGGGATCCTCCTACCCCTCAGGATACTAGATCCCAAGATCCAGCCTGAGCCTGGAAGTCTACCCAGTAATGAAACAGAACCGTAGCTCAAGTCAGCTGGCACAATCTATCTCCCACAGCCCCGGGTGAGCTCTCTAACCTCTGGAATATGGGGTATAAAGAGAAGGCAGAATTGGCACCTCCTCATTCGCCTCCAGTTTTGTGAATGGCATCTAAGTCCGTTTTGTGAATTTAGTCCCAAACTCCCCCTGCAAAAATGGGGGAGACAAAACTATTTGCCAAATTGATGTTGACTTCATAAATACTTTCAGTTGACCCCCAAACTGCATTTTTTGGGGGAAATTATTGGTGCTAAAAATTTTGGCCAGCTTTAGGTCTGATTAGTTCAAGTTATACTTGCCAATATGCATTACCTTACATTTGTCAACACAATTTCATTTGCAGTTATGCTAGCCATTCATATATCTGTTCCATTCCTTAGAAATTCCTCACAGTCTTCGATTTTGCATCACCTTCATATTTTGCACTCCAAATGTTCACTACCTGTTGCAGATAATATATTTACGAGCAAACACAGCATATTATTGCCTTGTGGATATTAAGTTTTGCCATGAGGAAAATAATTATTTGTTTCCACTCATATTAATTTCTATCCTTCATAGTTTATCTTCTAGGCTTGAGATGAAAAGGTGATCTTCAGGCTCCTGCAGCAACTCCAGACTTGAAGAATTCACATTGCTGCAAGTGAAGAAACTATCAGAGCTAAAGTATTTCCACACCACCGAAAAAAAGAAGATAATGTACATTTCAGAATGAGATTTCTGTGTCATGACCTTAAATCTGAAGATGATTTTCTTTTGGTGTGTAAGTGGCAAAGAGATGACAAAAGGGGGTACTGTGCCTTAAAATGATAGTAGTAGTTTCATTTCATAGGGAGCAGAGGTTTTATAAATCAACAAAATCATTTCTAAAGCTCTAGTCAAGTTTTATTGGTTCCTGAAAAATCATTTAAGCTATTTTCCTTCTCTCAAGTCAGAAAAACAGAGAGATTACCTAAGGTAAATAAGAATCTCAGCTTTACTGTTTTGGTGGTAGATGGGTAAAAAATGTTTGTTCTTCATTAATTACAGATAAAACGTAGATAATTTGGAAGTTCACCTCATAGATTCAGCCAGTCATTTGAATGCTTATGGTATCTCTGAAGCTTGATGAAACTCAGCTGAATCTCTCTCTTGCAGAAACTAGATTGGCCTTTCCAGGAGAACAGGTTTCTCGTGAGCTTTCTATTTTTTCTCTTATTTTCTTCTTCTGGACAAATCAGAAATATTGCGATAATTGTGTCTCTTGTCATTTTGTAGTTTCTACGACTAATTCTAACAACGTAAAGAAGTGCAGAGATGAAAGAAAATGAGTCTAAATTCTAAACACAGAGAGATCTAGTTTTGTTGACTACACTCCAGTGAAAATATTAATAAAATAGTTAACAAAAACAAGATATGATGTTTCTCTAGTCCATTTTTCCTATAATATTAATGGTGTCATAAATAATAAACCATAGAATCATAGAAATGTCAGACTGGAAGAGACCTCAATAGTCCCTCTAGTCCACTTCCCTGCACTAAGGCAGGACTAAGTATTTTCCAAACCATCCCTGACAAGTGTTTGTCCAACGATGGAGATTCCAATATCACCCTAGGTAATTTTGTTCCAGAGCTTAACTACTCTTATAGTTAGAAAGATTTTCCTAATGTTCAACTAAACCTTCCTTGCTGCGGTTTAAGCCCATTACTTCTTGTCCTGTCCTCAGTAGTTATGGAGAATCATTTCTCACCTTTCTCTTTAAAAAATCTTTTACATAGTTGAAGACTATTATCATGTCCCCCATCAGTCTTCTCTTCTCCAGATTAAACAACCTATTTTTTTCAATCTTTCCTTGTAGGTCATGCTTCATCATCACCATCATCATGTTCCCATTGCGCCTCTGGCGTTTAGGGCACCAATGAAGCTCCTCCACTCCTGTTTCTGGCAAGTCTTTCAATGGTTCCCCAGCAGTGCCCTACGTTTTCCACTGCTCTTCACCATGTTGTTTTCGGGCAGTCTCGTTTTTGCTTGCCTTCAGGTACAAATCTTATTGCTATTCTGGTGATGGAATCAATTCCCATCCGTAGGTCATATTTGCTAGACCTTTAATCATTTTTGTTGCTCTCCTCTGGACTCTTTCCAATTTGTCCACATCTTTCCTGAAATGAGGTACCCAGAATGGGACACAATACTCTAGTGCTGAGTAGAGTGCAAGAATTACTTCTCATGTCTTGCTTACAACACTTCTGCTAATATATCCCAGAATAATGTTTGCTCCTGCAGTACTCCGTCCTAGATAGTCATTTCCAATTTTATATTTGTTCAATTTATTATTCCTTCCTAAGTGTAGTACTTACTTTGTGTCCTTATTGATTTTCATCATATTTAATTCAGACTATTTCTCCAGTTTATCAAGATCATTTTGAATTCTAATCCTCTCCTCCAATGTGCTTGCAACCTTTCCCACCGTGGTATCATCTGCAAACTTTATAAGTGTACTCTCTATGCCATTAACCAAATCATTTATGAAGCTTTTGAATAGAACCGGACCACTTGATTTTCCCTTCCAGATTGATTTTAAACCATCGATAATTACTATCTGAGTACAGTTTTCCAGCCAGTTGTGCACCCACCTTATAGTAGGTTCATCTAGGCTATATGTCTCTAGTTTGTTTATGAGAAGGTCATGTGAGGTTTCAAAGGCCTTACTAAAGTTGAGATAAATAACATCTACTGCTTTCCCACAATCCATAAGGCTTGTTTCGCTGTCAAACAAGGTTTGACACGATTTGTTCTTGACAAATCCATGTTGACTGTTATTTATTACCTTATTTTCTTCTAGGTGCTTACAGACTGATTGTTTGATTATTTGCTCCATTATCTTTCCAAGTACCAAAGTTAAGCTGGCTGGTCTGTAATTCCATGGGTTGTCCTTATTCTCTTTTTTATAGATAGGTACTATATTTACCCTTTTCCAGTCCTCTGGTATATCTCCTATCATCCACGAGTTCTCAAAGATAATTGCTAATGGCTCAGAAATCTCCTCCACCAGTCCCTTAAGTATTCTAGAATGTATTTCATCAGGCCCTGCCACCATGAAGACTTCTAACTTGTCTAAGTAATTCTTAACTTGTTCTTTTCCTATTTTAGCCTCAGATCCTACCCCATTTACACTGATGTTAACTATGTTAGTCATCCAATCACTGCTAACTTTTCTGATGACAACTGAAACAAAAAAGGCATTTAATGCTTCGGCAGTTGCAGCATCTTCTAACAATAACAACAACTAACTAACAATAATAATGTTAGTTTATGGTCTCAGTTGTCTACTAATACTGAACATTATTTAACATGTATTCCAATAGGGCCTAGGGCCTGAATCATTGACCCATTGCTAGACACTGTACAAGCATGTAACAAAATGACAGTCTTTGCCTTGAAGAGCTTATTCTGTAGGAGAAGATACAACAGGTATATACAGACAGAAAGGGGGAGCATGAGGAAATAAGACAATACTGATCAGCAAGATAAAGCAATGGTCATAGCACACCAGCTGCCTTTTTGTAAATAGGCCTTCTCAGGAGTTCTTGCTTTCCACATTTGTTGGGAAAAAATCTTGGTAAATCTTGACTGTGTTAGCATATGCCCTATTATAGCAGATATCACAACTCCTGCTTGATATGAAAAGTTACTTTTCAGTCACCAGAATGGAATTTCCATTATCTCTTCCTACAATGATATGGTAAAGCAACTAGTACTGCCACATAATTTCCGGTACTGAAAGTATGCATACAGCCTTCAAGAAATGGTTTCCATACATTTACTGAGACTATTTGAAAGCATTATTTCCAACATTTTAATTTTTTTCTGAGGAGGAAGTGTGTGATTGGCTTAATCATTAATTCTTGTGATTAGGTATTTAATCTGAACATTAGAATGGCCATACTGGATCAGACTAATGGTTCATCTAGCCCACTACCCTGTATTTCAACAATGGCAGGTGCCTAGATGCTTCAGAAGGAATGAACAGAACACAATAATTCATTAAGTGATCCATCCCCTGTTGGCTAGTCCCAGCTTCTGCCACTCAGAGGTTTAGGGACACCCAGAGAATGGGCTTGCATCCCTGACTATTTTGGTTGATGGTCATTGATGGACCTATCCTCCAAGAACAGATTTAAAAGTTTATTAGATAATATTTGAAAAATAAACGATACAGAAAATTTGAAGCGTCAGTTATTGGTCATTGGGGGTAACATACAGCGTATAGGGGGATGTTAGTATTTTGGTGTTGGGCAGCACACATAATATATACAGACTGCAATGTCCCCAATGGGGGGGTGGGGTAAACGGTGGGCAGGACCAAGATACAGCCGACAAGCGGTGAGGGTCCATCACTCATACAGAAAGTAGAGACAGTCATGGGCTGGGTAATGGGGATGGGGTGACCTTTTGAATCCAGTTATATTGTTGACTTTCACAACATCCCCTGGGAACAAGTTCCACAGGTTGACAGTGTGTTGTGTGAAGAAGTACTTCCCTATGTTTGTTTTAAACCTGCTGCCTATTAATTTCAGTGAGTGACCCCTGGTTTTTGTCTTATGTGAGGAGCTAAAAAACACTTCCTTATTGACGTTTTCTACACCATTCTTGATTTTGTAATCCTCTATCATATTCCCCCTTATTTGTCTCTTTTGTAAACTGAACAGTCCCAGTCTTTTAAATTTCTCCTCATCTGTAATCTGTTCCATACCCCTAGTAATGTTTGTTCGCCTCCTCTGTCCTTTTTCCAATTCTAATATATCTTTTTTGAGATGAAGCAACCAGAAATGCACACAGTATTCAAGATGTGGCTGTAACATGGATTTATGTAGTGTCATTATGATATTTTCTGTCTTATTATCTAGCCCTTTCCTAATGGTTCCTAACATTCGGTAAACTTTTTTTGACTGCTTCTGCACACTGAGCAAATGTTTTCAGAGAACTATCCACAATGACTCCAAGTTCTCTTTCTTGAATGGTAACAGCTAATTTAGATCCCATCATTTTGTATGTATAGTTGGGATTATGTTTTCTAGTGTGCATTACTTTACACATATCAACATTTAATTTCATCTGCCATTTTGTCGTCCAGTCACGCAGTTTTGTGAGATCCCTTTAGAACTCTTTGCAGTCAGCTTTGGACTGGACTTAACTTTCTTGAGTAATTATGTATCATCTGCAAATTTTGCCACCTCACTGTTTACCCCTTTTCCCAGATCATTTAAGAATATGTTGAACAGCACTGCTACCAATACAAATCCTTGGGGGACCCTGCTATTTTAGCTCTCTCCACTGTGAAAACTGACCATCTATTCCTACTCTTTGTTTCCTATCCTTTAAACAGTTACTGATCCATGAGAGGGCTTTCCCTCCTATCCCATGACTGCTTATTTGCTGAAAAGCCTTTGGTGAGGGACCTTCTCAAAGACTTTCTGAAAGTCCAAGTACAGTATATCGACTGGATCACCCTTGTCCACATGTTTGTTCATCCCTCACAGAATTGTAATAGATTGGTGAGGAATGATTTCCCTTTACAAAAACTGTGCTGACTCTTCCCCAACGTATCATATTCATCTATGTGTCTGATAATTCTGTTGTTCACTGTAGTTTCAACCCATTTGTCTGGTATTGAAGTTAGGCCTATTGGCCTGTAATTGTCAGGATCACCTCTGGAGACTTTTTTAAAAAATGGTGTTAAATTAGCTATCCTTCAGCAATCTGGTAGAGGCTGATTTTAGTGATAAGTTACATGCCATAGTTAGTTGTGCTACAGTTTCATATCTGAGTTCCTTCAGGACTCTTGGGTGAACACCATCTAGTCCTGGTGACTTATTACTGTTTAATTTATCAATTTATTCCAAAACTTCTTCTATTGGCACCTCAGTCTGGGACTGTTCCTCAGTTCTGTCACCTTAAAAGAATGGCTCAGATTTGGGAATCTCCTTCACATCCTCTGCAGTGAAGACCAATGCAAAGAATTCATTTAGCTTCTCCACTATGGCCTTGTCTTCCTTGAGTGCTCTGTTAGCACCTGAGTCATCCAGTAGCCCCATAGATTGCTTGGCAAACTTACTGCATCTGATGTACTAAAAAAATTTTTGTTAGTTTTTGTGTACTTTTTCTACTTGCTTTTCAAATTCTTTTTTGTACTGCCTTATTATAGTTTTATATATAAGGCAGTTTATGTTCCCAGAGTTTATGTTCCTTTCTCTTTCGTTCAATAGGTTTGACTTCCAATTTTTAGATGTTTTTTGGTCTCTAACCACCTCTTTTACTCTGTTTAGCCATGAAGGCATTTTTTTGGTCCCCTTACTTTTTATTTTTTTATTTTGGGCATATATTTAGTTTCAGACTCTATTATGGTGTTTTTAAAAAGTCTCCATGCAGCTTATAGCCATTTCACTCTTGTGACTTTCCTTTTAATTTCTGTTTAACTAGCCTCCTTATTTTTGTGCATTTTCCCCTTTTCAAGTTAAATGTCACTGTGGTGGGCTTCTTTGGTATTTTCCCCACAGCAAAGATGTTAAATTTAATTATGTTATGGTCGCTATTATTGAATGGTTCAGCTATATTCACCTCTTGGCCAGATCCTGTGTTCCGTTTAGGACTAACTCAGGAATTGCCTCTCCCCTTGAGCGTTTGAGGATTAGCTACTTCAACAAGCAGTTATTAATGTTGTTTAGAAATTATATCTTTGCATCCCAACCGGAGGTGACATGTTCCCAATCAATATGGGGATAGCTGAACTCAGCCATTATTACTGGGCTTTCTGTTTTTGTAACCTTTCTAATCTCCCTGAGCATTTCACAGTCACTTACACTATCCTGGTCAGGTGGTTGGTAGTGTGATAGAGGTTTGAGTGAGGAGCTGACTTAGTAGTTAGTAGTTAGATCCTCACTGATATAGGTTAATGGGATCTAAATAGAGGATCAATTAACAAGTGCGGCCACAGCTGAAGGGCTAATTAGAGGGGGAAGCAACCCTGATAGCTGGGAGCAGATAAATGGAGAGGAAGCAAGCCCTAAAAAGAGGGGAGCAGAGTACCTGAAGAAAGGCAGAACTTGCCCCTCTTCCCCTGCCCGTTTAGAAGCAAAAAGGGGAAGCTAACTGGGATTTGTAAGTAGGTAAATAGCACTCCAGGTAAGGGCCTGCTGGAACACGCCAATAAAGCACAGTGATAGTGAAAGAGACCTGGAGTGAGTGTGGTCTGTGCTTAGGGCAAGAAATACTCACAAAGTACCCTGTGATAGGTAGTATTTTCCTAGTGCTATAACGTTATTATTCAAGCATGGAATTTATATCCATAGAGATTCTATGGTACTGTTTGATTCATTTAAGATTTTTACTATATTTGCCTATGCTTGTACCTATAGTGCTGCTCTCCCATCAGTGTGACCTACTCTGTCATTCTGATATATTTTGTACCTTGGTATTAGAGTTCCATTGATTATTATCATTCCACCATGTTTCTTGGATACTTATATCAATAGTCTCATGTAATACCAGGCACTAGCTCTAAAACCAATATTATTTGCAATATTATACACTCTAAAACATAACTCATGATCTGCCAACCCAAAAGGAAGAGACAAAGTTGTGGATTTCATAATTTGAATGCCTATTTTTTAATATATGTATAGTTGAAAATGATGAAGTGGCAATGTGGGAAACTGAAGCCTTCTCTTCACTTCCGAAACTCGTCAACATGGTCTATAGCCATTAGTTTATTTTATATATCTGCTGGAACAGTCAAGCCAAATGGTAATATGCTTTCACCTAATATAGATTGTAGATTTAAGCCCCGATATTGTAAAAAACCACACAGATAAGTAGCTTTATACCTGTGAGTAGTCTCATTGCACTCAACGGGACCATTCAAATATCTAAAGCTGAATGCATACATTTGCAGGTTCAGTATCCTAGGCTGGATTTGAACCAGTCATCTAGACTAAAAGTAATGGACTCTGTATCCTAATAAAAGGATAATAGACTTGCAGGGCCTGGGGCTGAAGCTGTCCCACCACCCGGGGCTGAAATTGAAGCCCAAGGGCTTCAGCTGTGGTTGGCGGGGCTCAGGTTACAGGTCCCCCGTCTTGGGCATAAGCCTTGGGGCTTTGGCTTTGCCACCCCTTCCCCCACCCAGAGCGGTGGGGCTTGGGCTTTGCTCCCCCCCACACACACACACCAGGATGGTGGACTCGGGTGAGCTCAGGCTTTGGTCCCCTCTCCTGGGGGCGTGTAGTAATTTTTGTTGTCAGAAGGGGGTCACAGTGCAATGAAGTTTGAGAACCCTCTGTTCTAGAGGATCCATGAGGCCTTGATTTTTTTTAAAGCAGTTCAGTGTGTTTTTAAAGGCCAAGAATTACATATGTATTTTGAACAAAATAAATATTTCCTCTAAGGTCATCACTCAACACAACAGTCTTCAGATGTCAGCTTCTAAGTTTAAAAGCTCACATTTTTGGGAAATAATTCATTAGTGGAAGAATAGCATTTTTTCTTAGCAAAGTGCAGCTGTGTCTACCAAGATCTAGTATAAATATGAAGGGCACTGAAGACCTTAAGCCCCTTCATAAACTTAGACTGGGATTTCAAAGTTGTTTAAGAGATATGGATTCAGTCCTTCAAACAGTTTTGAAACATCTGGCCTTCATTACTTTTAAACAAATAGAATAACTCCACACTGATTTAGGGCCAAATTCAGCCCTTAGATGCATGCATGCATTTCCTTTTACTTTTGGCACCGGACTGGAATTTGAACCTTACTTTTGATATTTGATCCAAAATAATCAATGAAAAATTAGTGTTCACTCTAGTAACTGCTACCAAGGTAAAATCCACATGGATTACTTATGTCAACATTTAAAGTTTTAGGGTTTCTGCTTGTTTTCTTATTGACCTTCTATGGTTCAAATTTTGATCTTAGAATTCAAGTCACTGGGGACTACTCATCTTGGTAAGTACTACCAAAAGTGAGCAAGAGTTCCACAATCTCTTATTAAGTAAGAACTTTTAAAGTAGATTCATGTTTGTCCCACTATATTTAATATCCTGCCATGTGGTATTGGTAAGGTGTGCACACCTTCAGCATGCTCTGAATACCAGGGGTTTACGATCTAAACTGAAAGTAAGAAGGAATGCTAATGTGAAAAGGGTTTATTTTCCCAATAGGCTGCAGATATCACCAGCTGTTTTCTCTCTAACTTGCTAAATCCCAAACAGTGGCCCAACAGGAACAAGGAAGGAAAGCCTTGATTATCAGCTGTGGAGCTTGAAGCCTGGCACAGCTGGGCTAAATAGTGTCTTCCCTCATTTATATTTGTAGTTTCCACTAGTGCAGCAAAATCAGTTGCTGGCCACCGATGGCTGAATTGGGGCTAATTTCAAATATAGCTTGATCTACACTTTCCAAAGTGCTTAGTGATTTGGAATGTCTGTTTTTTGGGTGTCCACCCACCTTACACAGTCCTTATTTGTTTAGAAAATGGTAAGAATTCACCCTCAGAATCTGGCACTTTTAAGATCTCGAGTCATCTGAAATCACCAGGCACTTCTGAAAATTTAGGCCAATGCTGCGAAAAAAACATGCAGTACAAAATATTTCCAATATATGTAAATAGAAGTTCCTTTTCTATCACAAGTTCATGCACTTTTGGAAACTCCTTTTCTGGGCATCTGCAAGCAAGTTTATGTACCCGTGTGCAAACTACCCTTGTATCTATTTTGTTTTCACCCCTGCCCCCCAAAATTATCTTCTACTGGAATAGAATATTAGCAGAGCAACTGATATGCTCTCATTCCCAGCTAGTTATTTACTGATATAGAAAATATTACCACTCGGTTTCTTCCATTTCTCAGAAACAGTTGTCCTTCATAAAGTCAAGAACTATTTTTGTTCTATGCTTCCATCTCCAAAATATAGAATATTTTTTCAGAAGGGGACTAATGTTTAATTCATTTTGATTATACCTTGGGGTCTTACTGTGATACACTGTGAGGTGTGGTGATAAAATATTTGACGTAGATTTAATAATGCATTAGCAGGAAGAATTACCAGAGTTACCAATGGCAAATTATATAGCTAAAAAATAAAATCTATAGGCAAATAGAATTGATAGTGGTTTGGAAATAAACTTATGCAAAGTAAAGATCTGGCCCATTATTATGCTTCACTTTAAATGAAAATTATTTACATTTAACCAAACATCATGTATACTTCAATTAGGGGACAGTTCCTGTCCTGAAAATGTTGCATTCTAAATAGACAAGACAAAGGAAATAGTAGCCCCATTTTATAGATGGAAAATGAAGGCACAAAGGGCTAGATCAACAAAGGGGACTTAAGCTCAATATTGCAATACCTAACTTTTAGTTAGGCACCTAATAGAATCCACTGTCCTGAGTTAGGTGTCCAAGCTCCCTGTATACTGCATGGGGAGAGATAAGCTCTTAAAAATGGGATTTAACAAAAACCAGCAAACTGAGGGAGGAGCTGCCTAAAACAGCTTAAATCCCACCCCTCAAATGACTCAGGCAACTAACTCTGAGCTGGAGGGAGGCCTTTCTCTCTGCTTGGGATTCTCAGCCATGGAACCTCTCCTGGAATTAGGCACTTAAGACAGGTGAACCCTTTCTTGCAAAAATGGGGCTGGGGGATGGGTAGGTTATGTGCATAATTCAGTGATTAGCACACTTGTGAGGATATGGGAAATCTGGATTCAAGTCCCCATTCTACCTGATGTGGTCTCCTACCTCCCAACTGAATGACCTAACCTCTGGGCTATGCTAAGGTGGGTCTCACGGTGTCTTGTTGAAGCTGTTCCACTTTGTATAAAATAACTAAATACTCCTAGAAAGAGGGACTTGAAACTGACTCCCACATCTCAAAGCAGCAGCATAACCAGAAGACTAGAGAGTCATTTTCACTCTCTCTCTGGCTCAGTCTTCTATAAATCTGCAGATCCAACACAACTAACAGGCAAGCAGTTAAAACTTGGGCCTTGATTAATTATTGCATTACTCCATTTTATATCAGCAGAATTCCACTGGGTTTTAAACTGGAGCAACTGAGTGGTGAAGCAGGCCCTTACCACAAAAGTATATGCACATTGAGTATGTGGATGCAATTTTTACATAGTCTCATTTCAGAGTGAACAGTGTTTTCAAAGTTGGGTGTCTGCCTGCACCAGAACACTGAAGGGTGGAGGAGGAATATAGGTGAGTTGGCCTTGCATCAGAAGAAGGTAGGAGGGGATAGTTGTCAACTTGAACTATCACAAAACAGTGTTGCCTGGAGCTGAGCAAAGTTTTTCACACTCAATTTTTGTCCCCCCACCCACCCCCCCAAAAAAGGGGGGGGATGCAGAGACAGAAACTTTTTGTACATTTGTCAGTTTCATTGAGTTGCTTCAGTCAAACACCTACAAATCTTAAAAAAAAAAGAACATCGTGTTTTGACACTTTCAAAATGAAGTACCGTATATAGTCATTCATAAGCCGAATATTTTTGGTAAAAAAGTGACGCATCAAAGAGCGGGGGTCGGCTTATCAACGGGTCTACACCAAAATTTGATGATTTTAAACTCTATGGAATCATTGAATTGAATATCTAATACATTGTCATTTTGTTTACCTGGAGCGTCTGCAGGCATGGAGCCCCTCGGCTCCCTGTGGCCACGGTTTGCCGTTCCCAGCCAATGGGAGCTGCGGGAAGTGGCGCGGGAACGGCAAACCGCAGACACTGGGAGCTGAGGGGCTCCGTGCCTGTGAACGCTCCAGGTAAACAAAACATCCATGCCTGCTAGAGGCTTACCCTAGCGGGCCAGGAGCCAAAGCTTGCCAACCCCTGAAATATAGGGTCGGCTTATGAAAGGGTCATACGGTTTTTGCTATTTTTACCTTACCATCTTGGGGGGTCGGCTTATAAACAAATGGGCTAATGAACGAGTAGTTCAATTTTTCAGTTCAGAAAAACTTCTCATTTAAAAATGTCCTTCATTTTATTTTTAAAATCATAAACATGCTAAAAATTTCAGTTTTGTTAAAATAAAATGTTTTGTTTGTGCCTAAATGAAGGTTTTTCTACTTTTCAATTCACTGAAGACTTCATTTTTGGTTTGACTCCCTCCCCCCCAAATTATATATAAAATTACAGAAGTGCCAGACTATATTAAAATATTCACCCATCTCTACCTGTGCTCAAGCTTGTATGATCCATCCTAACAAGGTGGACGTTTGTCTCCCTTTAGTGGCTCGATGACAGATAGAGGTTTGAGTATACGATTGCCACTAAGCTAATCAATGGAGTCCCCTAGATCAAGCTGTGGATGCTCGTGCCTTGGAGCTAGAGGTCCAAGATTCAGAACCCCCTGGAGAACCAGGATCATCTAGCTTCATGTAAAATAATAATGAATAAATACCCTTTATATGTCAAAAGCCTTTGATGTGAATTTTAGTTTAATACCTATATTTTTAAAGGGTTCTAAGATTTTTAAACTGAATTTTCTTCCCATTTTTTCTTTGCACTACACTTTGTTCTGAAAACTGTCTTGTTATACAGAGAGACAATTTCCTAATACTTAGGCCTAAGAAATTTTCAGGAATAGAAATGTTACCTTCAGTGCTTCCTAACTGTAGTTCCTTATTGCCTTTCAGGAGGCAATTCCAAGTATTATGAGCTGGATAAAACCTTGTTATAGGTTGTCTTAAAACCCCATTGAGATTGGTAGGTGTGAACTCCCCCTTCCGTTAACATAACTGTAAACATAGGCGCTTACCTAAGACAAATGATATGTCAGGAGCTTTTGGCTGAGTATTGTTTTGGGTAGGTGAGTGTGAGAGAACACACACAGACTGAGGTCAGAGACCAGAGAGCCAGAGCCAAACAGCAGCTTCTCAACACCGTATGGCGCTGGAGCTTTTGCACCTGGCGTTGGCTAACAAGACTTGCTGCTGCAAGCTAAGGGCTTGTCTACGCTGGTAATTTACAGCGCTGCAACTCTCTCGCTCGGGGTGTGGGGAAAAAAAAACAAACCTCAGAGCAGCAAGTTTCAGCACTGTAAAGCGCCAGTGTAGACAGTGCACCAGCACTGGGAGTCGCGCTCCCAGCACTGCTAGCTATGCCCCTCGTGGAGCTGGGTCTCTCCCAGTGCTGCGCCGCGACCACACAAGCCATGTTAAAGCGCTGCCGTGGCGGTGCTTTAATGTTGCCCGTGTAGTTTTAGACTTGGCTCATTCTGGATGCAGAGACACAGGATTCTGTACATTCCTTGTAAATACACAAGATTGCATCAACACAATAGCTGGCTACCACCAATTTCTGCTTCTCACTGGAACACGCACAGAGCCCTGCACTTTGATTAGCCACTCACGTCCAAAAGGGGAAACAATAGATAGCAATCCTCTATTCCCTGGGAATTACAGCTGCAGGAACATCTATGGTTAGGTAAGTGGTTCATAGTACAGTACATTTAAGGGAAATATGAAAACTAAACTATGACCTCCGGCAGAGAGACTGTGCCTGTGGGACAGAGTCAGAAGGGCAAGGAACAGAGATTAATCTCATGGAATTCTCTCTAATCTTCCCATGGGAGAACAGTGATTTAGGGGGAGTGTAGGAGTCAGAGTGCCACCGTATAGAAAACAGGGAGCAGCTTCCCAACCATAAGGGATCCTCAGAAACTGCAGGAAAGGGAAACCTCAGTCCAACGGATCTTCTATGTAGCTTCTCTCCACCCCTTAATCCACTAGCGCATCTCTGGTTTTTGGCACAATCCAGGCCCTCTGCAGAAGGTGCAGGCACGGAGTCCTGGTTGCTGCTGATGAGGGCAGGAAGACTGTCACAGGAATGGCACACCCTTTAAAAACCTACCAGGCACACTCTCCATGGAGAGTCTTCTGGTCAGTGGAATGAGGGCGATGTTGCAGAGTCATAGTTCTACTCCTCCTCAGCCCCTCCCATCAGCTCGATCTGCCAATCTGCGTACTCTTCACTTGCAGCATCGGACCCTATTTTTTTCTGTAATTAGATGAGTCTTGGAGCTACAGAAGTTTATTTAAAGACTAATTTGGTGAGCATCTAGAGAGTCATGTACACCTGTTACAAGATAGGTTGAAGGGCTGCTACTAGCAGGTTAGGCTTCTGTGCCTGATGTGGACTGTCTACAGAGCTTCCTACCCAGATAGATACATCAGATGTATTTCAGAGTAGCCCCATGTAAGTATTCTCACACTTCTTATCAAACTGTCTGTACTGGGCTATCTTAATTATCACTTCAAAAGTTTTTTTTTTCTCTTACTTAATTGGCCTCTCAGAGTTGGTAAGACAACTCCCACCTTTTCATGCTCTCTGTATGTGTATATATATCTCCTCAATATATGTTCCATTCTATGCATCCGAAGAAGTGGGCTGTAGCCCACGGAAGATTATGCTCAAATAAATTTGTTAGTCTCTAAGGTGCCACAAGTACATCAGATGTATTCACTATCAGATCCTTTAATGCACTACCAGGAATTGCTGTGGTGAGCTTAAATAAGGTATCAGAGTGGTAGCTGTGTTAGTCTGTATCAGCAAAAACAACGAGGAGTCCTTGTAGCACCTTAGAGACTAAAAAATGTATTTGGGCATAAGCTTTTGTGGGCTAGAACCCACTTCCAGAACCCACTTGCATCTGATGAAGTCGGTTCTAGCCCACGAAAGCTTATGCCCAAATAAATTTGTTAGTCTCTAAGGTGCCACAAAGACTCCTCGTTGTCGTTTTTTTTTTAAATAAGGTATGTCACACATGGCACCACCTAGTGGCTGCACCATATAATAGGGTTTTACAATGTATTAAACCCTTACATGAAATTCATTGAGAGAGAACAAACAAACCAAACCCCTAGGCCAGTGGTCCCCAACCTTTTTCGTCTGGCGGGCGCCGGACGACGAGCCACCGAGGACTGTGGCTGGTGGACGAGCATCCGCCGAAATGACGCCGACAAGCAGCAACATCAATAGGCGTCACCGCCGAAATGCCGCCGAGAAGCAGTGTCATCTAGAGGCGTCGCCACCGAAATGCCGCCGAAAATCAGCGGCATTTCAGCGCCACCACCTCTGGATGACGCTGCTTCTCGGCGGCATTTCGGTGGATGCTCATCCGCTGGCCAGTACGCGGGCGCACATAGATGCCCCGGTGGGCGCCATGGCGCCCGTGGGCACCGCGTTGGGGACCACTGCCCTAGGCCATCAAAGCCATAGTGAAGTCAACCAAACTATTCTTGCTCTTTGATTTTGTTTCCTGATAGTCTCAAGGTGTCAGGGTTACTAATACATTACATTTAACTTCTTTCTTTTGGTCTCAGAGTTGTAGAGTATTATAGGTGTTTATATTTTCTTCACTATTTCCAGAGAGTCTAATGTCTTCCTCAGATCTTTTGTCAAAAATTTTCAAGAGTGCCCACTAGTCTGAGATGCCAGACCTGAAATACCTTGTATTCTCCAGAATAAATGCTCAGATACATAAATTGTTAACATTACTAAAATATTGAACTGGTGACAGAATTAATTTGAAATAAGATCACAATCAGATTAGTTTTGAACATCCATTTTGGAACGATTTAAAAACATTTTCACTATTAATTACTGAACTTGGCAATTGGTTAAAAAGTTGCATATATTAAAGTTTATAAAGCCTGTTTAAATCAAACCTTGGCCAGGGCCCTGAGTCAAAGCCCACTGAAGCCAATGAGTTTTCCCAATGGCTTCAATGCATTTTGTGTCTGACCCTAGAGAAATGGAATTAATCATTTTATAAAAGTGGTACCAGGAGCAATAATTTGTGTTTTTTGATAAACTCAAAGTCTTGCTCTTCTTTTGCAAAGCTCACGGCTGAATGCATGACCACCCACAGCTTGTCTCAGCAAACAAAGGCCACATGTCATGATAATAATGTACTAAAAGTGAAGTGAGTTTATAATTCACTGAAAACCCATTATTGAAAGTGTCAAAAATAAGAACATTAAATGAACATTAAAAAGCAACATCCCATATTTTTAAAGAGCCTTGGTATTTGGTGAATACATTAAAAATGCTGTCACTTTAATACCATTTTGTATTTTATCCTAAATCTTTTATCAACTTGAATTATCTCTTAGCTACATACATGATTCCATCACCATATCAGAGTGAATAAGGTGTTTAACTACTATTTTTGTACCTGTAGCTGCTAGGATCTGTGGATACTGACTCCTGCTAGTTGACAGGATTGTTACCCTTTGTCACCCTGACCCAGATCATGTGAATTCTAGGGAAAGGTGTCCAATTTCTTAACAACACTCAGTCTCAAAGCTTTTTTATACTTTTACTCAGGAGAAGGAACACTAAAAGAAAGCAGATCCATATTTTATTTCCAAAAGGAAACAATCTGTGTACCTTTCTCATGGGTCAGACATTCCTAGCTGATGATTGCATGTCCTAAAAATAGTCTTTAAAATAATTGTGAGGGATAATTTTAGGGTTAAAAGCTTCCTGTACAATAGGAATGGAAAGATCACGTGGAACTTTCCAAAACAAATGGGATAGTCCCAGTGATCTGGTCAGCATTCCTGATGAGCTGTCAGTAAAACAGTTTCAAATGTCCCAGTTTGTCTATTATCAACTGCTGACTAGGCTGGGCCAAATTTTAGTCAAAATGTTCCCATTTGGGCAAAGCAAAATTAAAACTGAAGATAAAGGGACTATGAGAGCTGGAGATGAGTGTTCCCCAAATGGGGTTCTCAATCTTTTTTTACACAGTAGAGATCATTACCCTGCCAACCAGCCATCCCGTGGCAACTTCAGAAATTGCTTCCACAAAAGTGTAATATTAGGAACATCTTCAATGTATTTTTAGCTTTTTATTGCAATTTAGCAGCTGAAATCTAAGAGAGAGAGCAACATGTGACCAGCCAGCTCTCTGCACAGTACCAGTATGCGGTTCTTGGACAATTTAGTGGAGTATGAATAAGAATTTGCGAAGGTTTGATGGTTAAATATTATTATACTGTGCTATCCGAGACCTAATCCACCCAGCTGTCCAGAAGGCATACACTGCTTAGCGGATCATCCCCAAAAACGATGTTAGTGCTGTTTGGGAGCAAAGGGAAATATTTTTCTGTGAAACAGTTATGAATGAAATGGGAAAAACAACTAGTGTTAGGAATATTTTAGGGAGAAGTTCAATTTTTGAGCAAAACAATTTGAAGACACAAACTCAAATACATTTTCTTCTTTTTTGATAAATCTGAAATGGTAAAATTGCTCACCAAAATTTGCATGTCTTTTGAAAATCCATTTTTCATAGAAAAATTTTCAAGCAGCCCTAATTATCTGCTTGTATTGAAGTAACACCTGGAGTCCCCAAGCAGGATCACGATCCTATAGTGCTAGGTACTGTAAATACACATTGAAAGAGAGAGTCCCTGCCCTGAGGAGCATAGATGTTAAATAGGACAAATGAAGGAAGTATTAGCCCCTCTTTACTGATATTAAGTGACCTGGCCAAGGTCAAAGAGGAAGTCTTTGGCAGAGCTGGGAATTGAATCTTGGTCTTCTAAGTTTTAATACTGCCTGTACCACATGACCACATTTGCCCTCCAATGTGGGCTTTGAAATAGTGCTCAGGAGATTATATGGTACTGTATTTCACAGTTTCCATAAAATGGCATGTGTTGTTTTTTGGTGATGGTGTAAATAATTCATCCATGTATACTGGGAATTTTTTGTAACTTGTTATGGCACTGTAACCTTGATGTATTCAGTGAGATAACTTGCATATCGAAGTCAAGTCATTTCAAGTTATAGACTCTCATCCACTTATTCATCAGTATTGTTTTGGTGAATCAGCAAATTTACAGAAGTTAATCCTGGGCTGTGACAACACCTGTGTATATAGCTCCTAAATAAGGATGGAGTGGTAAATACTGCAGTTTCCTTTTATTCCTGTCAAAGACTGGCTAGTGAAAGGCCTGGCGTTACAGGGGTTGTTTCCAATGAATATAGAGGGTACATCTTCACAGCCTATGGCAGTGAGCCTCCCAGCCCAGCTTGACAGATTTGGGTTAGCAGAGCTTGTGTTAGGGCTCGAATAGCTGAGTAGACAGTACCTTGAAGTTGTGGCTTGAGCTCTGAAGCCTAGGGAAGAGGGGTGGGAATGCAGCGTGAGCTGCAACTTCAAGGTACTGTCTACACCAGAGGTCGGCAACCTTTGGCAGTGGCTCGCCAGGGTAAGCACCCTGGCGGGCCAGACTGGTTTGTTTACCTGCCGCGTCCGCAGGTTCGGCCAATCACGGCTCCAGTTGGCCGCGGTTCACTGTCCCAACCCAGTGGGGGCGTCAGGAAGCAACGGCCAGCACATCCCTCAGCCGACGCCACTTCTCGCCGCCCCCATTGTCCTGGAGCGGCGAACCGCGGCCAGTGGGAGCCGCGATCAGCTGAACCTGCGGACGCGGCAGGTAAACAAACCGATCCGGCCTGCCAGGATGCTTACCCTGGTGAGCCGCATGCCAAAGGTTGCCGACCCCTGGTCTACACTGCTATTTTTAGAGAGCTAGTGAGAGCCTCATGAACCCATGTCTGTTGACCTGGGCTGGGAGGCTTGCTGCCAGGGGCTTTGTAGATGTACCCTGAGTTGCCTCTTTTGATGGTTTTCTCTGATACCTGCTCAGTGATTCACCTTCATGTCTGATCAGTCTGAAAGTCCTGTGATATAACAGTCTGATGAGCATGGCAGACAGGTTTTATCCCAGCTCATCACACATGACACAAGTAACTTTTGGCCAATTTAGTTCCATTACTGATGGAAAACATCAGCATGGATCATTGCAGTGATGGAGACAAACATTCTATGTATTTTAGCTATTAGTTTAAAATCCTATTTCCTTTCTATAGGGCACTTCAGAATGAAGAGACCTATGAAATCTCAAAGCACTTTATGTAACTTTCATTCCATGTGATATATTTTCAAAGAATTGGTCAAGGTTTTGGTCTATCAATTTTCATAGGAGTTTTGCAGTTGAAGCCCTGCTTATAGCTACATGTTTCCATAGAGGTAAGGAATCTATTTCAGTGGTCTTCTCTCAGGGGCTAATTGAACCAGAGTCTGAAAGACAATATGATCCATCTTAGAGACTGATAGAGTAGTCTAAGTAGGTCTTTATGAATGAGATTTTTTTTAAAGTACCCAGTATTGATCTAACTCCGCTCCTCTTGAAGTCCTTTGTAAAATTCCCACACACTTCAATGGGAGCAGAATTGGAACAATCTTGAGTGCTTTTTGAAAAATCCCACCTCCACAATCTCTTGTCCTCATCCCTCAATACAGAGCCCCTAAATGCTCCCTTTCTCAGTTTCATCATCACAGCTCACCATGGTTACAAATGACCTGCAACAGGTGAAGCAAGATGGAGGATATCTAGAGTGCTTGTGGAAGAGGCTGTATCCATCTTTGATCAACCTAAAGGGCCAGATCCTGAGCTATAGTCGAGCAATGCTTGGTACAGTGTGTGTGGTGGGGATAATAAGACACAAAGGTTGTATTCACTTAATATGTAGGTTGCCATAGTTTGCCCTAGCATACACTTCCCCAGGGATAATTTTGTGCAGAATTTTTCCTTTCAGTTTATTTTCACTGTTTTGTACAAACACCTGGCAGTACTGAAATACACATTTCTGACAAATTGATGATATACATACAAAATCTAATTACATGAGGGGAGTGACATCATGTGATCAGAGCCATGTGATGAATTTCTAATGCATATTTGGCCTCTGCCCTCTAATCCAGCCTCTACAGGAATTATTTTCATATTCCAAACTTCTGAACAGCTTCAAACTAGTCACCATTTTTCTTTTAAATCAATTTGCTACAAAGTGTTTCCTCCTTTTCCCTTAGATATGCAATTTCTACCCCCTCCCTCACAAAAAAATAAATAAAATACTTCACCTGAGGCCCAGGATGTGCACAGGAAATCTGCCACTGTTCCCCAACACGGACTTCTGCATCACAACTAGGGCTGATTTTTGAAGAGAAATGTTCGCAGTTTTGATATTTCAAAAGTTTCAGCCAGCTCTAGTCCTGAATTTAAGGGCTAATATGTGAAGGCCCATGGGAATCAGAGCTTTTTGCCATGGGAAAGGAAAGAACTTAACTTTCCTCATACAGTCCTCATTTCTAGCCTTTGAAAGTCCAAATATATTGAACTTTAGATTACAACAGCTTTATGTACGGATAAACTGTATAAATGGCCTAAAATAGTTTTAAGCAGTTTCTTCTGAGACCTACACAATTGGACTTGTGATGACTAATTCATCTGATTTCACAAGCAGAGAAGTTTAAAACAAGGTAAAAAACCATAACAAAACCCGAAGCCATTCCTAAAATAGTGTTCTTTTTATAACACAAAGGTGTATACAGGACATATAATGTCATGCGGTATCAAGTTTTTAAACACTGATTTGCAATGACCTGCATAAAACTCACTCATGACTTTACTACTCCTGAGTATTTCAGTATCTGTCTCAAATACATGCTCATAGAATCTTTAGACCATGCTACACCATTACACATATACAAACTTGTCTCTCTTTCTCTCATTCTGTCTCACACACATGCGTGCAGACATACACTTAATTCACTCATGCCTGACATTCAGCTAACTCTGGGGATGGAAGGTGGCAGCTGTTTAACAGTACACAGCAAACATTTAACTGCACATGCAGTTTACAGAGGAGATTCCAAAATTTCAATAAAAAGTTTCCAATTTGCCTCCTCAGCACCTGTTGATGAACTATAGGAACTACAGCATACCTCTTCTCCTTTCTTCTGGCTGGTTACCCAGTGAATTCTACTCACTAACAGCCCTGAAGACAGCTCTTGATTGTGTTTTGATGTTTCTGCCGACCTATTACTGTACTGACTTCATGGCAGCCAAAACAAACATTTGTGATCTCATTTTTCCCTCCTGCACTCCTTCCACTCAATCAAACATGCACACAAGCTTCTACAAAACAGAAGAATGCTTTTAAGCCATAGCAATGCTCTTGGGAACTGCCATACAAAATTTCTGTCCTTTTTAAGGAACATTCTTCGCTGACTCTCTTTGCCACATCATTTTCCCCTCCACTAACACCCAAATGCACATTGGCATAAAAACAAATATTGTCAAAAAATTCCTTTGTGTCAGTTACTTCCATAATATGAAGTACTTAGCGGGCATGGTGTCTTTGGTGATGCAAAACACTAGATTTTTAATTTGGATTTGATTGCGGGGATTGATTTTATATATATATATATATATATATATATATAAGGTGCAACTGTCTCATTGAATTAGTGTCAGGGAACATTTCTTGCTGCAGACACGGAAGAGCCAAACATGCCTCTAAAGTGTTCCTCTCCCCAAAGGGCATATTCAAAATTAGACCTAAGTTTACCTTGGTTCCCTTACATAGCATTATAATCCCACATCGCCTTACATTTTTAGCACTAGAAGGTTTGAATTATGAAACTGGATTCCAGATACCTTATTTATATCAGAGGAATTGCTTCTGCATTATATGTATAGTTTCATTCTCTCGTCCTCATTTTAGTCATTCAGTGTGCCTATGACTTTAAATACAGGGAATGTACAATGAGACATTTTAAAAGTACTTCAGTACATGCTCTTTTCTAGCAATACAATCTCCTTTTTACATAAAGAGTCAGTTTCCCTCAGAGAGGAAGAATGGTCCTATGGCTCAGACAGTGCACTCGAACTTTGGAAATCTGGGTCCAATTCTCAGTTCTATGTGTGACATAGGGAAAGTCATTACATTTCTCTATGGCTCAGTTCCCATCTATAAAATTAAGATAGTACTTCCTTTCTCCTATCCTATATCTGTTTTATCTATTTTGATTATAAACTTTTGGGGGCAGCTACTGTATGTGCACCTACCACAATAGAGCCCTGAGCTTGATAGAGGTTACTAGCTGTTACTGTAATTCAGCGTACTCCTATTAGTATTAGTACTATGCCCACTATTTTTTTTTTTTACATTGACTTAGTCAAGCAGGATTGAAAGCCCTTGTAAGCTAAAACAGTTTGGATTCTGCAGTCTCCACAGCAGTGAACATTTATCCATGGTTCATTACTATAACGTGTTGTCATATTTGCATACATAATACTTCTAATAGGCATTCACTCAGCATTTTATAATGGCTTTTTATGACAAGAGATGGAGCTGATTGTACACTTTCATATGTTAGACATAGCTGGAGGCATAGAACATTGTGGAAAAGCACTGTCAAAGTGCTTCGCTGGCATTTAATACCTCAATACAAGTTACTTATCAGCACATGGGGCTATGTCATAACATCAATGTTTAAGCAGAAGTCCCCATTGAAACCAATGAGTTCAGCACAAAAAATTGATGGTACAATATAGGCCATAATTTTTTAATTCAACTGCCTTAAAATATTAATGAATTGATACTCACCATTTAAGATGGCACAGAATACATTGTTTTCCCTACAGCATTTGATATAAGTTGTTTTATTAACAATTTATTAAAAATAGAAAACAGAAAGCTATTATATTTTTAATCATTAACACACATGAGCTTTTCATATATAAAACAAATCTTATTCGTAACCTGCATTTATTTTACATTTTTAAAAGGATCCATTTGTCTTTTGTCAGTCTTATACTTGTATTTATTTTGTTCAAACTCCAACAATGGTAATCAGATATTATAAAATCTGCTCGATCCTTCTATCAAGTGGTTTCACTTTTTCCATTGAATGGATTTCCCATACTTCATTTCTCCATGTCATTCAGAGCTATCAAACATATGGCTGCTATTGGTTTTTAGACCTAGGATTATACCTAAACCTTTTGTTACGTTCATCAAGTATGCAGTGTAAAAACTTGTTTGCGTTTACATAGTGATGCTTATGAACACTTTAGAGAATAGGTAGTTTCCTTACAGTTTATATCAACTGTTCAAAACATGAAGCAATACTTATTTCTTCTTGTGAGTCATGATTCTGGGGCATACTACAATTATTTTACCAAGAATAATTAAATCCATGCTTATTAAATTAATTGGTTGTAGAGGAAATACCCAGGAGAGAAAAAAAGCTTTACACTGTTAATATTAAGTTCTTGAATACAAAGGTGATAGAGGCCTTATAATTAATCTATTCTACTTATGGGAAAAGGGAAATTATTAGTTTCACAACTTTTCACTGCAGATATTTAGCACTCTTGTCCCTGATTTATGCAAACCTAAGGCATGATGCTTCATAGTGTTGAGAGACAGAGTGCTCTCAACTCATATTGACTACAGTTCGCATTCAGGGTACTCAGCTCTTTGCAGCATTGGGGCCTTAAATGAGGAAGCTTAAATAAATATTACATTAAAACCCCTATGTTAAAGCGACACTATGGTTGCAAAGCCAAGTTCTCAAGAGTGAGAAGAAAACGCCAGAATTAAGGTTGTCCATATAGCCTTAATTCAGCACCCTTGTCTTTATGCATTATGATACAGTCTTTAATTACTTGATCACATACTATTTTCCCCCCTCACACTCCTGAAGCCCTGGCCTGGAGCAAGTGCAGCTATTTTGTGGGGAGACATGCAAGTCCTGTGAGCACATAGGAGCTGAGGGGATGGAACATGGTCAGTAGAGATGGAATCTTTGGAGAACTGAATTGTCAAACTAACAAATCTATATTGAGAAGGTGTAAACTAAAATTTTTCAGAGGCTTGTAACTTGGCCAAATTTTCATGAGGAGGAAGGCACATCCCTGCCACGAGGGTGAGCCCCTACCAAATTTCAAGTTCCTGCTCCAAAGTATGTAGGTGCTAGAGCTTATCAGCAAAATGGGTTTGGTGGGGTATTATTTTTTTAAACACGGGCAAAATAATGTATTTTCCCTTAACCTCATTCTGAGAAATGGCTGAACCTTTTACCTGAATCTTTTAAAAACAATTCAGCCTTAGGCAGAGACTAGATGTGGACAAGTTCAATCTGAATGGATGAAGTTCAGCAAAGTTAAAAGCAACTGAAAAAATGTCTTGTAAGAGGAAGCAGTGCATAACCCAAACTATAGACATTGCTGCCTATACTAAAAGTTACCCTCCAGTGAAAATATGAATCACATGTTGCAGCCAATTTTATCTAGGGAGAACCATGTTTGCAGAGACAGGTACGATCACATTTGTGAATAAAGGTTTTAATTAGTGCTGGTTGAAAGTTTTCCATCAAAACTGATTTTCAACACAAGAGTGTGTCAAAAACCCAGTGAAAATCTCCACAGAAAGTGTCTCTTTTCCATAATTTCAACTTTTCTTCAGGTTTTAATTAAAAGTTGAAATTTTTAACGAGAGAACCCCAAACAAAAACATATTTTTGGCTGATCTCCAGTTATGATATCAAATTTCAGTATTAACTAAATAATTATATCTATAGTGCTACAGTGAATATGTTTAAGTACTTGAACAGTTGGAGTTGTGTGCAGCACATTAGTTTTCCCCCCATAAACTATCAAGGTTTGAAATAGAAAACAAAAAATGTAGCTATAACAAGATATGATAATGTTCACATTTCAATTACTAAACTAAAACCATCAGAAAGTCAGTATCTGTCCAGTGGTACTTGAGATACCCTAGTGTGAGCTGACAGAGTGACTCAGCACAAAGTAATACATTTGCAGCAAGCAAAGTTTCTCTCTCAATGGTTACTATTTGTGGCCCTGATTCAGCAGAGCCCATCAGTGGGACTTAAGCACATGTTTAAGTGTTTTGCTGAACTGGGGCCTAAAACAAGAAAGTGCAATAAATTAATATAAGCAGAAAGTAAACAGAATATTCCCCATGTTGAGGTTCAACTAAGTCCTAAGACCATTCATGTGGAGTCTGACCTTCCTCAGGGATGGACTCTTCTCCCAATCTTACATGCAATTTCTTATGTTGTTTTTGCTGATCACTTCTTCAAAGAACGAGGCAAGCTGAGCTCAGGTTAACCCTTTGCTCATTTAGGTCCACACAACATTCTTGCCCTCTGTCACATGCAACCTACAAAGTACAAGTTGAATTTTGGGCCACTAAACTTTGTTTGTGAGGTAACCACAGGATTGGAACACTATAATAAAGGACACTAAGAAAAGCTGTGGTCCATTGTAGTCTCTATGCTTGACTAGTCTAACTGAAATGCAGCAAATCCAAAAACAGGTTTAATATTTCTGGCTTGGAAAATGGAAGCACTTGATAGGAGAAAGTTAAGAGAATATTTTTTCTATAATAAGAAAATGTTAGATTATAATTGGCTAGTTGGAATTACCTTTTATTTTAAATTGGATTTGTATCTCACACAGCTGCAAAACTCTCAGAGTCATAACACAACATGTGTGTCTGTATTATTTCCCTGTAGTACTCAGATGAGAAATAAAAAGGAAGCTTAATGATTTTCATGCAATTAGAAGAGACTATGAAATTAAAACTAATGAATGTATGTGTTTATTGCAAACAAGATTGTAGTTAAAGTTATTTGTTGTGTACCAAGATCAGGTAAAACAGAAGCATCTGGTGCTTGGAAAGAAATGCTGTTTCAGTTGAAAAATCAATGCAGAACTACTCAGACTTTCAATATTTTGGGTTCAATGTAAAAAAATTTCACAAAAATGGATAGGTTTTTTTTAAAAAATCTAATCACTTAAATTAGGATTTTTAATTGTTTTTGGAGGGGGAACACTCAGATTCTCAACCATGTAACTCATCATCAACAGCAAAATAAATATAACTAAATGTTGGTGGTAACATACAGACCTTTTTAAGTTTGAATTCACTATTAAGATATATGTTTTATACATAATCTTCAAGGTCAAGTGCACAGGTTTTAGAAGGCACAGAGCTAACGAACAGCTGCTCTGTATATCATAATCCATAGCAAAGCCCCAAGCATACGCAATAAATGACTGCGTGGCCTTTATTCCACTGCAGGAGGAGAATGGGGAACTACCATTGTGAGGGAGCAAGTGGCAGGCTGGCTCATGAGTCAGCCACGCTGCCAGGATGAAGAAATGGGTGCCAGAGAGTGGTATAAAATGGCATACGCTCTACGGAAATCCTATTTGGGTCAGTATTCCATACAGCCTCAAACACCTTGGGGCTACAAAGGGTTTGTATATGCCCCACCACAAAGCAGGCACTTGGTCCACCACCCTCCATCATACAGAATTTTTATAGTCTGTCTTCTACAGGCCCTTGCACTGGTTTTTCCGTGGAAGAAGAAGGTATCGTCTTTTGTTTGCAAATTACAAAACTATAGGGAAGAAGGATGGTCTTGAGGTTAAGATGTTGAACTAGTGATTTGGGTTCAGCTCCTCGCTCTGCTGCAGAGTACTTATGTGACCTTTGACGAGTGACTTGGGACCTAATTCAGCAAAGTACTCAATATGTGCCTAACACTAAGCGTGAATGACTCCATTGACTTCACTGGGACCACTCACACCCTTAGAGCTAGGCATGCACTTTAAGTGCTTTGCTGAATCAGGGCCTTAATCTGTGCCTCATTTTTCCCCTCTAAAATGGGAGCAATACTTATGTTCTCTCACCCTTGTACTGTCAAATGATAAATGGTATAAGTGTATGCAGAACAGAGTTTTGTCTGGTCCTATACAAAGCTAATCACTAAAAATGGTTTATAAATGGGAAAAGTTTAGATGGGAAAAGTGAGTTTTCCAACATTTTTCAATATGTTGAGAACCCTTAAAACTTTGAGAAATGAAGATGCATTCTAGCTAAAAAGGAAGAAAAGATCCTTTCCATTTGAAAGAGTTTCCCATTTTGCCATCTGTCTTCTTTAGACTTCTCTTGGCCAGAAACTTTCAAAAGAATTCATCTAATAAAACCTTGGGGAAAACCCTTCTTGGTGTATTTTTGGCTTTGAAGTCAGTTTCTGGGTGGGATATACTAAGCCAAGTTAGCAAATGATACCTGGAGGTAAATTCTGCTCATTTTCACTGTCAGTTCTGTAAACACTGTCATAGCCTTGTTCAGTCATGTGACTTGAGTGGTTAAAGGCCCTGCAGTGACAATTTCACTGTTGCCATATGCTGTAACCATCTTGATTGATCATATGTGATGGATGTGGTTGAGCGTGGATGGACGTGGTGCAGTATGCTTTTCAGTTAGGATTTCTGAACAGAAGCCTGCCTCTTTTATTTATTTATTTATTTAAGTAATTTTCATGAATAGGATAAGGAACCAAAAAACCATCAGGCTTACAGAAACAGATACAGAGCACTTTGTGGCCATATATTGGCAATAGCTACACTGATAAATTCCCAAAGCCATAAAGCTAGAAATCTACCTCTCAAAGTTCACTAATGTATAGGCCGTGATGTTAATTAATTTCAGTTTCTCAAACTTAGTGTAACTAGCTTCTAAAAAATACTCATGACAAATTCAATAATTTGAACATAGATTGACAGTTCACTGGCATTTCTTGGTTCACCAAAGCTAGAATCTGAGACTTTCAGAGAATGATACAAGACCCATCTCTTCTTCGAAGAAGCTTTCTGGAATTTATTCTGGAATAAATGTTTGGGAAAAGGGACACAACGGAAGTGTATTTTGTTTTATGTCTTTGCAAGTATTTTTAAGAAATATTCTCCATAGGTTGTAAGTGTGTTTATATCCTGCAGATGACAGCTGAGGTTATGAGATAGTTTTGCTTTGAGGCTGGGAAGTCTCTTTGAGAGATTTTTAGCCATGTTTTTGCCATATTTGATTTAATGAGTGTTTTAAAGTGAGCACTTAGGTCTTGCTAGGTGCAATAAATCTATTGGCCAGATTCTGATACCCTTACACAGATTGAATCACATCTTATCTCGGAGAAGTTCCATTCACTTCAGTAGGACTTCTTATGGAATAATGATTTCAGTATGAGTAAAACCATGAAAATCTAGCCTGAATACGTATTCTGTAATATTAACAACATTAGAATCTTGACCCCCTCATTCCTTGTATATTTAATCATGCCTTACTGAAATTATAAAGCTATTTTTATGGTGTGCCAAACCTAATACTTAGTTTTGCACTAGCTTACTGACCTCTTTCTTCTGAGAAGCTCTTTCACATGGAGACTAGCCAAGCTGATTTCTTCCAGATACTTAAACAGTCATTATAATAATAAGACCTGAAGAAGAGCTCTGTGGATCTTGAAATCTTGTCTCATTAACGGAAGCTGGTCCAGTAAAAGATATTACCTCACCCACAATGTCTCTTTCATATCCTGGGACCCACATGGCTACAACAGTGCATACAACAATTATAATGACAATCCAATAATTGATAGTGCAACTAAGATGCATTTGTTTACAGTAGATCCAGAAGATAGAAAATTAAAAGTATTGTAATGCAGAGAGGAAAAACATGCAGATGTCAGACACAGGGACAAAGTACAGTATATTGATCTGTATGAATAAATAATATCAAGGAACACAATCTGGTGATTTGGGTCTTTTTTGGTTCTGTGAAGCATTTGTGTAATGTCATCAGGTAATCTATTTTGTATTTGAAAATACTTGGCAGTATAAGCAAAATATGACAGTCTATGGATTATTTTCAAAGCATGCAATGTTGGTATTTAAGCTATGGACTAGGACAACAAAGTCACTAGTGGGCTGACTATTTATATTTTGCTGAATCATAAAGACTGGTTTCAACGTTTTTCACGTACATGAGTACTAACGGACTCAAATATATTTTAATCAAACCAAAGCACTAGTATATATATTAAATATTCATGATTTCGCCTCCATACTCAGTATTCATCCAGCTCTAATATATTCAAAGTACATTAATTTCATAAGGGCTCCCCTCCTATAAAGATTCAAAGATGTTCCCATTGAAGTCTGTTGGAGTTTTACTACCAACTTTAACAGGCTTTGGATCAGGACCTCAAAATATTTCATACATATCAGGCTATTTTGGACAAAAGAGATAAACCTTTGATGAAAGATGCCCTTAAACTCCAGCTTTTTAAAAGATTGCAGCAAAGATAAGCAAACAAAAAAATCCTAAAGTTCTTTATTACTAATATTTCTAGAAAAGAATCTGTTACAGATGGCCAATTTCACTATAAAGGAAAGATGAGGCATTTTAAAATAAGCAAATCCATGCTACCTCTGCTTAGTGAAGATAGATCATACCTTCATGCTTGATATATCCAGTTTCTAACACTATAACCAAGAACAACTAACATACACATAAGAAATACATCTCCTTGATTTAGTAAGGAGTGACTAATGAAGTGGAGACCAAGGTGCCCTTTAAAGAAGTGGGGGGAAGAGGGGACAGGGCATCCCAGAAGTAATGATGGGAGGATAGTCCCTGTATAGGAGTCATAGACTGTGGCATTTCGTCCAGGCAGTACTCCGGATCACACACTCCTTTAGGAAATTGTTGACATAACCTGATTTCACATCTAGGCTTGGTTAGCAACTTGGGTTGGAGTTGGGACAGACTTCTCTAGACACAGCAGAGGGTATCACAGGCTACATGGTCCTTTAAGGCAAGCTGGGCTTACCTTGGCTCATGATCTAGCAGTTACCCCTCAGCCTTGCCCCTGATCTAGTCATATAGGGGCAATTAATGATGCCAATTTAATAATGCCAGCTGGGTGCAATAGACTACTGAAAGACAGCTGAGCTCAGCTGAGGGGGATGATCCAGGAAAGTGGCAGTAGGGAGCTTGCTCACCTTCTGGCTGGGAAGGGCCTGAGGCAGGCAGACTGAGGAAGGCTGCAGGGACAGAAAATGATCCTTGTGGCAGGACCTGAAAGTGGGGAAGATTCCAGGAAAAGACTGTAGAGGAGGTAGGACTCTCCTATGGAAAGAAACTCCCAGGAAGCAGAGTAGGCTCCTGTGGGAGGGAGTGCTGAGATAGGGTTTGTATGTAGTCACAGACGACTTCATTAGCTCAAGGGGACAGAAGAATTCTATAGATATGTCTGGATTTTCACTTGGACCATTCAGTTACTCTGGAAGGGGGGTGACTTTATATGACTTGGCTGAAGGGCTGAGCCATGGAGGCAGATGGCCTTCATGAGCCAAGAATACTAGTAACATTGTGCACAGACAGAAGGGGGTGTTCCAAGGGTGAGTGTGCCCCATTGTTGGGAGATTGTGTCAGGACTTATCAGAGGGAAGTGACTTATAGAGATGTAATATTTTATTTTCCTTTCTCTGTAACTAAGGTAAGGGGAGCCTACCTCACCAGGCATTGGACAGTATTCAGATGTGATGTGGTGATATAAGCAAGACTGTATGGGTGTTTCATGCTGACTGCCACCAAAAGACAAGAATTTCCCCTACCTTTAAAGAAAGCTGCCAAAAAGGAAGGTGTTTTTGGAGTCTAACCCCTGCACTCATTGCCTCTATCTGATGGGACATAGAGGTGTTTTCTCCCATTAAGGTGCACTGCAAAGGGCTGAGGCAGATGAATATAGGGGAGAAGCCTAAGAACCAAGGAGGAGATTTGAACTAACAGGGGTGCAGGTGACAGACTCTAATCTAAGAATAAGTTTTCAGACTAACAGGAGCCGCTGTTAATGTTAGTGCTGGCTGTTCTGGAAGGACACTGGCTGAAAGTTTAATTTACGTGAATTTTTTTTTTGTTATTCCCAAATCATCTGTTTGGAAGAGTTATTAAAATCAGGAATGGCAGTCACTTTTTCTAACATAATCCAAGCTGGTTAAATAAAATGTAGTGAATAGCTGAAATTAATTGTTGTGTACCAAATGCAGTATATAACCCATGGGAAACAAAAGGGATGAATTGTTTCCATTTCTTTGATAACTGCTTGCCTATTTAGAGAATTGAATGTGTATTGTAAGATGTCATGTTGGCTAAAAAGAAATTAACTAAAGTAAACGATCCTTCATAAATGTGTCATCCAATCCCTTCTGAATAGCTATTTTTAAATTCTAAGAGGGATGATAATGTGCAACACATAATAAAGTTTGGGCAAGTTAGATATTCTGGGCTCCAGTTTAGCAGACTGCTTTTATGGTAGGCATATGCTTAAGTGCTTTGTTGAATAGGGATCTGATAGGGTGGTTTGTGATAATTCACAAATCTTCTGGCAAGTAACTAGCCTATTAAAAACTTCAACAAAGTTGGCAGTTCCCCCTACAACATTAACTAGAGTTCAAATAGCCACTGATCTGACCACTTTACATCTTTTACAGCTATAAAGGTCCTGATCCTGCAGATGCTTATGAATGTTCTAAATCAGGAGCGGGCAAACTTTTTGGCCTGAGGGTCGCATCGGGTTTTGGAAATTGTATGGAGGGCCAGTTAGGGGAGGGGGTTGTCGCCCGCCCCTCCCATCTGCCCTCCTGGGACTCCTGCCCCATCCACTCCCCCCGCTCCCTGTCCCCTGACCGCACCTGGAACCCCCGCCCCTGACTGCCCCCCCTTGCCCCATCCAAACCCTCCTCTCATTCCTGATGGCCCCCTGGGACCACTGCCCCATCCAACCACGCCTTCTCCCTGTCCCCTGATTGCCTCCGGAACCCCTGCCAATGACTGCCCCCCGCCGCCCCATCCAATCCCTCCTCTCCTTCCTGACTGCCTCCCCCCCCCGGACCCCTGCCCCCATTCAACCTCCCTGTTCTCTGCCCTCTGGCCACCCCAACCCCTATGCACACTCCCGGCCCCTGATCACCCCCCAAAACTCCAACCCCCACCCCCGCTCCCTGCCCCCTTACCACGCTGCCTGGAGCACCGGTGGCTAGCAGCGCTACAGCTGCGCTGCCTGGCTGGAGCCAGCCACATGGTCACCACCACACAGCACAGAGCACCGGGTCAGGCCGGGATCTGCAGCTGCGCTGCCCCAGAAGCTCGCAGCCCCGCCCCTCAGAGCATTGCGCCGGCGGCAGAGCAAACTGAGGCTGCGGGGAAGGGGGAACAGCAGGGGAGGGTCCAGGGGCTAGCTTCTCAGGGCAGGAACTCAGGGGCTGGGCTGGAGAGTCCTGTGGGCCAGATGTGGCCCATGGGCCGTAGTTTGCCCACCTCTGTTCTATGTGAGTAATGTAAGTATGTGAGTAATCCTATTGAAGTCAATGTACCCCCTTATTTGCTTGAAGTTAAGCACATGCATAAGTGTTTAGTCTTGAGCTAATCTCAAAAGAAGGACCAACACATTAACAGAGTTATGTCAATAAAACCCTAAAATATGTGTATATTAGCAAACAAAATACTTAGGGTTCTCTATACTGCTAAATATGCTAAATAGGTGCTGCTGTGATCGATGCAGTGGTGTCGATTTAGTGGGTCTGGTGAAGATGCAATGGGAGAGCGCTCTTCCATCAACTTCGTTACTACACCTTCCCAAGAGGCAGAAGGTAAGTTGGTGGGAGAGTGTTTCCTGTTGACATAGCACAATGTCGACACTGAGTTAGGTCGATGTAAGCTATGTCACTCGAGGGAGAGGTTTGGGTTTTTTTCCACACCCCTGAGCGACATAATTTACATCAAGTCAAGGGGCAGTGTAGACCAGGCCTTAGAGTGGCAGTTAATGTTGTGGCTGGGCCCACCCCATTCACCAAAAACCTTACAGAATGGAAATAAAGAAATTAAGGGGGAATACTTGTTCATTCCTTTCCATCTTCATATTGCTTCCAAAAATGTACTCCAATGCTCCATAAGGCTTTTGCTTCCATCTCCAGATTCCAAAAAAAGCAATACATTCCTCAACTTCAAACTTCCAGTCTAACACAAAACCTTCTTGACCTTGTATGCTTTTATACCAATTATACCAATAGATCAGCACATCCAACTGTCACACATTCCATTCATTTGAGATGTTGTTCTGCTTTAACACTGCAGAAGTTGGTTAGCTCCTGTTCAGGTTGTGTTAGAGTTCAGTTTTAACTATGAGACAGCTACTGCTGCACCATAATTCTCAACTTCACAACTTTTCTATGCATTTAATGGCTCTCACTAAAAGCTACAGAGAGAATATTTTGAGTTATTGCTAATTAGATTTTGTCCAAAAGTAGAAGATTTCCCCCCCCCCAAATGTGTTTATTTTTGTTTACATTTCAAACAGGTTTATTGTTAATTAAGCTGAACGTGTTCCTGTGCCTTGAAAGTCTCAAGCTGCATGGGGAAAAAATCCATGTATTCCCAGCTCATTTTTTTCTGATAGTTCCTGTCCAGGAAGCCAGGAACCATCTTGCACAAAAGCCCTGGTTTTTAGTCTGCTGAGCAATGGAATAAAGTAGAAAACTGATCACTGAAATCAGTCGTTGCCTATTGGTCTGAAACTGTAGGGGCAAGGATTCCATAGGCCATAGCAACCCAAGAGCAGAAGAAGAAATCAAATAGACTGGCCCTTAGGGATGATTCAAAAGCCATACCTATTTGGGGTAATACATTTTACTATATCTGTAGAAGAAAGGGGGAGATCTGTTCATGGTTTGGGAACCAGTGCTATTCTGTGTGTTCTGATTAAGTGCTGCTACATTTTCGATGTTTTTGACTAAACATTCCCCCATTAGGATGCTGGCAAGTATGCTCTGCTCTTTTATATGGTTTTTGTTGTGTGTGTGGTTTTTTTTTTTTTAAACCACTTATGAAAAAGTCATTGTTGAGATGGAGATAAGAAACCCAATCATCATACAGGTCACTGTAGTTGATTGCAGTTCTGCAACCCCATTGGTCAAAGTGCTGTAAAAGGCATTTCATTGAAAAATAGGGCTGGAAGGGACCTCAAAGTCAAGTCTGGCATCCTTGTGCTGTGACAGGAGCAAGTAAACCTGAAAGGTGTTTAATTGCTTTTAAAAGTTTCCACTGATGGGGATTTATGACCTCCCTTGGAAGCATATTCCAGAGTTTAACTACACTTACAGTTAGAAAGATTTTCCTAAAATCTAACCTAAATCTCACTAGTTGCAGATTAAGATTACCTCTTATCTGATCTTCAGTGGACATGGAGAACAATTGAGCAACATCCTTTTTATAGCAGTCCTTAACATAGTGGAAGACTCTTATCAGGTCCCCTCTCAGTCGTCTTTTCTGAAGACTAAACATGCCCAGTTTTCATAGGTCAGGTTTTCTAAACCCTTTATCATTTTTAGATGCTCTCCTCTTAACTCTTTCCAATTTGTCTACATCTTTCCTAAATCGTGGTGTCCAGAACTGGACACAATACTCCAGCCGGGGCCTCACCAGGGCTGAGTCGAGCGTAACAATTACTTCCTGTGTCTTACATACAACACTCCTGTTAATATATCCTGGAATCATATTAGTCTTTTTTGCAGCTGCATCACACTCTTTGTGGTCCAGTGTAACCACCAGATCCTTTTCAGCAGTACTACCACCTAGATAGTTATTCCCCATTTTGTACCTGTATATTTGATTTTTTTTTCCCCTTCCTATGTGAAGTACTTTGCACTTGTCTTTATTACCTGGGGTTCTCACTGTTTAGAAATGTATCACTTCACAGCTATGACCACATAACTAGTGAAATAAACCTTCCCACAACTCCGTGGATATATTGAAAAGACTTTTTAGGATGCCATTGAATCTAGGCTATATAGAAAGATGTACACATTCGCACATGCATGAAACGTATGTATTTCTAAGTCAGCTCTGCTGGCCATGGCTTTTATATCCTGCCACTGAAAGAGGAATGCAATTTGTTGACATTCGTGTTCAGCCTTATATAACACGTCTTTTAGTCTGCCCATTCATTTCGCTCATCTTAGCATTTCATTTCAAATGTGACAATATCAATCAAATATGATAGCTCTGCTGGTCTGCTTCACATCTACAAGCCTTAGGGAAGTGTCTCATCATGCCTCACAGCTCATCTCACTCATCTGTAGCATTCTTCTTTGGTCTGATTTGCTGAAACCATAAAAGCTTTCATTGACTAAAATAGCCGGTTTATATAGAGTGGATATCACAGGAAAAGGGAAAAGTCTATTTAATGAAAAATAAATCAGATGTGAAGATAATGGATTTTATATGGGTTTTAGGATTAAGATTGATATTATCTAGATGATTTAACAGGGGTAAAAGAAACAAATATTTAGGTAAACAAGCAGTAGCATGAAAAAGATACAAGAAATGTTAGAGACAGGGTACCAGTACCAGCATCTAAGAAACCAAGAAAAAAGGCAGCATATCTCCCTCAACTTTTCTACTTTTATTTTCCCCCTTATCAAACTTCAGACCCTTGTGGGAAACAAATCAAGGTCTCAGAATCATTTATACATTTCAATACCCACACCTGGTAACTTATTGCTAATATTTACAAAACCAAGTTTTGACATGTTTCCCAGGTCCATGAGCTGTGCTCAGCTATCACCATGATGAGCCGGATGCAAATACCTAGCTAATTATTTTTTTCTTACATGAGGAAAAATCAATGTGAGGTTTCAGCATTGTAGATTGATAACAGGATGTTAAAAGAAATAAAAATCTCGTGCGTGTTGTTTTGGCCTTGGATCTATCCTTGATTGGGCGATTGTGGGCTCTGTGTGGGTTTTTTTCCCCTATCACATCTACCACAGTGGTATGAATCCTGTGGGGCTCCAGGCCTTGAAAACTGCTTCACATTCAGTAACTAGCATTTTCCTATCGTGCTTGTTTTCCACAAGTACTTTATCAAGTGGAGATATAGTCAATCATCCAAAAGTAACCCAGGTTGTCAGTGAACCACATTTGTGTTTAATTCCCAAAGTCTGTGGACAGTTCAGTTTGCTTTCATCTACCTGACATAAATGTATTCAGAATATTCCTTTTTCAATTGACAGCAATACTCTGGGAAAAAGTTCACCTTAAAAACCATCAAGGATTGTCGTATCCAACACCTACAGTTACTGTGAAGAAAAACACCCTCACACACTGGTCAGTGAACTGTGAAGAACCTTCTGCAGAGTGCTGTTTCCCTTCAGAGTTTCAGATCCCTCTCTCACCTTCCCACCTATCATGCCTAGATACCATGACGCTGGACCTCTACTAAATAGTTTATAATATCTTTATATTTATATTTTCAGTTTCTAATGCACTATTACCTTTTTCCAAATTAGGGCCTCAGTTCCCTTTGCTCTCTCATGAGAGTCATCAGTAAGTGGAATTACACTGGTTAAGACTAGAGTAAGCAGGAGGAGAATCAAGGCTTAAATCATAATGTACTAGAAATAATTCCATTACAATATCCAATGTAAAACTTGGCACTTGTACTAGGTCACTGACAATTTCTGTGTTTCTATTGACGTAAGCTCTTAACTTTCCCATCTGCCCTACTTCACAGGGACAAAACTCACCCCTTTGCTGGGACTGGATTTTTAACAAACAAGGAGATGAACAAATTTGGTTTGGATTTCATGTCCTCAGGTTTGGCTCTTCTTAGGGTTCCTAGCTCAGGGCTGCTTAGGCTACTCCAGCTCCTTTCTGACCCAGACCCAAGAGCTTTCTTTTTCTCTTCTTCCACTGAAGTTTCATATTTCGGGCAGGGTTTTTCCATGAGAGACCACTAATCCCAAACTGGCCTAGGCCAGACGGGTGTAAGTCCCCTTCACCACAGCCCCTCTCATTGTGGACCACTGAGTAGAGAAAAATATCACAGCTAAGGTCACCAAAAGAGCAATATTTATTAGGAGAATGGTTGAAATCTATCATACATGTTTCCTAGAGAAGGAATTTACAGGAAGTCTAAGTTTCTTGAGTGAGGCAATCAGGTCAGGAAAGAAGTCTCCACTTTGAAGAAATGATGGTAATCTGAACTTCATCAGCTCTATTAATTGGATTTTAGCCAAGAGAATTTCAATAAATATATTTATCAGGTGGGTGATCATAACCCCTTCCCCCCTTACATTAATGTCAATGCAATTTGTTACTGTCAAGCGGTGGTGTACTTATGAGTTGTTGTATGTTGCACAAGGGCAGATTTGAACATGGGCTGCTGATACATTGATGTATCATCATCAACAAGACTAAGGAAAGTGACCTCTTCCATATTCTGCCAGTAGAATATTTCCATCACTTTTAACCGGTACAAGAAACAATAGGGTCCTGTGACAGTAACAAACTGGCTACCAGTTTCAGTGTTTTGAGGCATGGAGAAATGACCTCGTCTCATCTCTACCATACATTGCAGAGAGAGGGAATCAGTGTTATTGGGAGGCTGAAAATCTGCAAGTTTATGCAGAAAAGGTTGCTCTTTAAGATAAACAAGTCCCTGTATTGCTCACAGGCTACTCTTCTATAAAGCTAATCTAGATTTTGCAACTCTAGTTAACAACTCGAGTATGCCAGAGGGCAGCTAGTGCACTGCAGAGACTGATAACCACATCCATCCAAAGTGTTGGACTACCACCAGCATAGAAAACCTCCATCTAGCTCACGTCTTCCTCAGTCCCTTTTCAAAAAGAAACTATATCCTTCTCCTCTCTCTCATCCATCTTTTGACACAGCAGAATCCAAGCTCCTTCACTGTAACCTCCAAGACATGCTCAACTTTCTCTTGTTAAAGTATAAGGAAAAGGCCTGTTTACCCTGTGGTGTTTTCACATGGAAGTGGTCTGAGTTCTAGTTTTCTGTCTTCCAAAGTTTTTTGAGGATAATCCACTCAAGACTTTGGGTTCTCAGGCCCAGATATGCCACAGAATTCATTACTCCCATTTTTGAACCTGGAGAAGCCCTCATGCTCTCTGCAAGAGTTGACGATCACTGCCCAGCAGAGATTGGCTCTCTTTTAATGTGGGTTTTTTTTTTTGCCAAAATAGGTGGGTTTGTTTTTTATTAAGGGAAGGTGCTTTTTGGAGAAAGAAGTGGGAGTTGTACTCCAAATTTCAAACAAAAGCTGAAGTTTGATTCAAAATCTGAACTTCGGTTCAGACCAACTGATTCACTCCACCTTCGTGTAAGGAGTTTGTGAAGTATGCTTAAATGCAATTTAGAGCAAAAATTGGGATTTTAAATTGTTATAATTTGTGATGAAGTATCCTGTAGATTGAAAGCTGTGCATTTTAGAGTTGATTGCAGACATGTTTAACAGTTTTTTTGAAATCCATATGACAACTATCACACTTTGGGTATGTCTACACTACGAGAGTAGTTCGATTTTAGTTAAATCGAATATGTGCAATCGATATTAGAAAGTCGAACGTGTGTGTCTACACTAAGGACAGTAATTCGACTTTGTCAGTCCACACTACCAGGGAAAGCGTCGACATTGGAAGCAGTGCACTGTGGGCAGCTATCCCACAGTTCCCGCAGTCCCCGCTGCCCATTGGAATTCTGGGTCGAGCCCCCAATGGCTTCTGGGTAAAAAATTGTGGCGAGGGTGCTTTTGGGTAACTGTCGTCATCCGTCAGTCACTACCGCCCTGCCTCCCTCCCTGAAAGCGCCGGCGGGAAATCAGTTCGCGCACTTTTTGATCAGTGACAGCGCGGACGCCACAGCACTGCGATCATGGATCCCGCTGCGACCATCGCTGCAGTTGTGGCCGTTCTCAACGCCTCGCACCTTATCATACACCTTTCCCACAGGCAGATGCAGAGAAATCAGGCGAGGAGGCTACGGCACCGCCGTGAGGGCCTGAAGTCGGAGAGTAGCACAGAGCTGTCAGAAACCATGAGCCCCAGCGCCCAGGACATCACGGTGGCAATGGGGCATGTGGATTTTGTTGAACGGCGATTCTGGGCCCGGGAAACAAGCACGGACTGGTGGGACCGCATAGTGCTTCAGGTCTGGGATGAATCCCAGTGGCTGCGAAACTTTCGCATGCGGAAGGGGACTTTCCTGGAACTTTGTGACTTGCTGTCCCACCCCCTCGCGGCTGTAAACCGCGTGGCTGTAAACCGGCGGTTGCAGTTCTGTAAAGGGACGGGCAAGCAGTCCCAATACTAACTTTCCCCTACCTAATTCACAGCAGGGAGTCATGCCAGACATCACCCTCCTGAAGGTCTCCGAGAGCCAGAAGGAGAAGATGCTCCGGGACAGCCTGCAGAAACCGGGGCCATTTGCTGCACTGCTCTGCAAGGCCATGATCCCGGAGTACCTGCTGGCGTTGTGGCAGGGAAACGTGTCCTACCACGGGGGGCCTAATAAGCTCTCCCTGCCCAGGAACCTGCTGATGAGGCTGGAAAAACACCTGCAGGAGGTGTATGAGGAGTTCTCCCCGGAGGATGTCGCCTCTATCCCCGGTTACATTGACCAGTTCTTGGCTTAGGTGCCCTTGGAGGGACAAATGACTGCAGGGTTTTGGGCACTATAATCATGAAGCGGACATTGTGAGATTTTTTGAAAATGGTTCGGACTATATATTGAGGCGCCCAAAGACAGAGTAATCATGATACACTTTGCACTGATTCCCCTTTTGTTTGACTTTCCTGTTTACATGTTTTGAAGCACTTTACCCACTGTTAATATTTTCAATCTTCCTGTTTTGGTTAAAATAAATGTTTACATGTTTTAAAGCACTTTAGCTACTGTTAATATTTTAAATATGCCAGTTATGTTGTAAATAAATGTTTGGATATTTAAAACACTTACTGCTTGATCCATCCCCTGAATCTGTGTCTGGGGTAACGGCTGGGGAGGGTTGGTAGGGGATCTCTGTCAGGGTGATGAAGAGCTCCTGGCTGTCGGGCAAATCAGCGTTGTAAGCGCTGTCTACTGCTTCGTCCTCCTCATCTCCTTCCTCCTCTTCCCCGTCCGCTGAGGAACCGGCCGCGGACAATATCCCATCCTCAGAGTCCACGGTCAGGGGTGGGGTAGTGGTGGCGGCCGCACCTAGGATGGAATGCAGTGCCTCGTAGAAACGGGATGTGTGGGGCTGGGATCCGGAGCGTCCGTTTGCCTCTTTGGTCTTCTGGTAGCCTTGTCTCAGCTCCTTGATTTTCACGCGGCACTGCGTTGCATCCCGGCTGTAGCCTCTCTCTGCCATGGCTTTAGAGATCTTCTCATAGGTCTTTGCATTCCGTCTTTTGGAGCGCAGCTCGGAAAGCACGGACTCATCTCCCCACACAGCGATGAGATCCAAGACTTCCCGATCCGTCCATGCTGGGGCCCTCTTTCTATTGGATTGCACGGCCATCTCTGCTGGAGAGCTCTGCATCGTTGCCACTGCTGCCACTGCTGCTGAGCTCGCCACGGTGTCCAAACAGAAACTGCGCTTCAAACTGCCCAGACAGGAAAAGGAATTCAAATTTTCCCGGGGTGTGGCTGGTCAGAGCATCCGAGCTCGGACTGCTGTCCAGAGCGTCAACAGAGTGGTGCACTGTGGGATAGCTCCCGGAGCTATTAGCGTCGATTTCCATCCACACCTAGCCTAATTCGATATGGCCATTTCGAATTTAGCGCTACTCCTCTCGTTGGGGAGGATTACAGAAATCGATTTAAAGAGAGCTCTATGTCGAACTAAATGGCTTCCTGGTGTGGACGGGTGCAGGGTTAATTCGATATAACGGCGCTAAATTCGACATAAAAGCCTAGTGTAGACCAGGCCTTAGAGTTAAGCATAAGTGTTTGCAGGATAAGGTCCTTAGTATGAGGTGGGAGAGAGCAGCTGTGAATTTATAAGTAATGTCTAATGAGGAGAAAATACCTTCAGTTTCTGTTCTACTAGCATTGTTAGATTTGGGGTAAGTAGCACACTTTTCAGGAAGGGAAAGAAAATGCCTAGACCCTGCTAGGCTTAGAATAGCAGAGCTGACATCTACTTAACCAGAACCTTGAATGACAGAGCATCTCTTGAAGTAGAGCTGCCTAAATAATTAAAATTTTAATCAAGCTTATTCAACAAATATTGTCATTTAACTGACATAGAAATTATCTTACTAAATCAGAACAGTGGTCCAGCTAATCCAGCATCTTACCTCTGTTAGTGGTCAACCAGAAGCTTCAGAGGACGGTGCAAGAAACCCCACAGTAGACAATTATAGAATAACCTGCTCAGAAGGGACGTTTCTTCCCAACCATATCAATTAGTGGTTTGGTTTATGCCCTGAAGCTTCGGGGGGGTTCCATCCTCTCTTTTAAACACTATTACACTTTATTTAGCCAGCTGTGGAGCTGGTTCAGTAGAACAAAACAACATGTTGAATAAATCATTTAATGGGAAATGGTTAAAATTCAATGAATAATGTAATACAGTGACTACAGTGGGAAAGGGATTGGATACTTGTAGATAATTTGCCCATAGCTTTTTATGAAGAAATCACTAGTATGTTTCTCCATCTTTTTTTACTAGTTTTACGTGGGTGAAAACACCTGAACTCCGCAACCAAGACATGATGCCTTTTGTTAAGGAGCTATAAGAATGATCAGCGTACTCATCAGTGAAAAGATGCATCTGCAGTTTTAAAGACTACTTCTTTATTGCTGTAATTTAATACTTTTTTTCCTTCTTAAAGCAAAAGGACATTCATGCATTTTGGTCAAATACAAAATAAACTACGTAAACTTAGGCAGTGATATTTGTGTCTTGCAGTTTACTTCAGTGGTTTATTGTGGAACTTCAAAAAGAGACCAAGGCCTTAATTCCGTAAACACCCTAAATGCATACAAAGAAAGTTCTTGTACATATTTTATTTCTCTTCAGCAGGAAAGGCTTAATTGCAATAGAGGAAGGATGGCCTAATAGGGAAGGAATTAGACTGAGCTTCAGGAGACCCCAAGTTCAATTTCCTGCGCTGTCAACAACTTCCTGTGTGATCCTGGAAATGTCACCTACGGTATGTCTACACTGCAATGTAAGCCCATGCTCAGGCCCAAACCCATTTCCATCTACACACAATTCTATCAAACTTAGGGCAGGACCCTACAAGGCTGAGTCAGAGTCTGAATACCATGGGCACTTAGATCCAAATTCCCTCATTTTGTAGTGTGGTTGATGCCCAGGTCCCCCAGACTTGGGTCCTGATCATCTGCTAATGGTTCCCTAAGAGCACAGCCGTGTTTGCTACAATTGTGTTTATATGCAGTTTCCAGGATTTTTGTGTATGTGTGGCTTTTGTGTTTGAATCCTTATTGTAACTCTGGAAGTTCACATTATCAATATATGTGTCTGAATTTTTTTGAATCCTACTAAGTTTTTGGCTTTACTGGTATCCGGTGGCAATGAGTTCTACAGACTGACTGTTTTGGTGGGAAAAAATATTTCCTGTTTTAAATTTTGCTGCCTTTCAATTTCATTGAGCCATCCCTTTGTGTTTGTATTATGAGAGAGGGTAAACAATAATGTCCAATCTAACTCCTTTTATATATGCTTAAATAATATCTGATCCAGTGGCAAAAGTTCTCAGGTTCTCCTTCAATAATTAAAGACCCAGAAGACCATGAAATTGAATTGCTTACCAGACTAGTCAGGTAGGATAAAATGTTGCATTAGCACCAGAGTATCTTCACTTTTACCACTGAAACTGAACCAGGAGACTTTTTTTCCCCCCAAATGCTATGTGTTGAGACAGTGCAGTAAAGTCCATCTGAGATTATATTCTACTGTCATTAGGGAGCTAAAGAGTAAACCCATTTGCAAAGCAGTGATTTCTTTTATATCAATATTTAGGGCCCATCAGATGTTTCTAGTGGGACACTTTTAAGAGACTGCCTCATTAGTGTACATTTTTAAGAAGGAACTTTTAAACACCTCTGCCATTATACCCCCGGCTGTTTATTAACAATTTCATACAAAATTGTCTGTCTTCTATGTTACCACTTAATGCCATTCAAGCAAGACCGTAAAGCTGCTCAGCAAGAACTGCTCTGACTGAATGTAAACATCCAGATCTCGGGAGAACCAGACTACTGGCACTCACTAATGGCAGTGAGGGCTAATCTTAAATGCCTTCATGGGTTTACACAATGTATACAAAGCAAAATATCCACATTGCAATGATTGTCCTTGAAACGGAAGGGTGGCTTTGTTTATAATTTGTACTATCTCAGCTTCATGTAGACCCCAATTCTGTCAGCTGGTCTATCCCTCTAATGAGGGATGGTGTGTGTTTTGGAATAAAATATAAATCTGACTGTTTTAGATGCCTAGGTTACAGGCACTTGAGGAATATGATGGATTAGAGGGACTAGATGAATAGGACTGGATTGATGGATTGGACTGGGATAGAGAAAGTAACTTAGGTCACTTAGGAACAGTAATGTTGTATCATTGACTTGTCAGGAAACCAAGGATTGTGGGAAGAAGATAGGCTGTGATTCCTAAATGAGAGATGGAAAAGTGCCCAGGACACTTTTAGCCATTCAGCCCCAAGTGAACTATGTTCTGATAAAGTTATGTATTTACCTTGGGATACAAAATCTGCTTGTCTGAACTTTCAGTCAGGGGGTCAGCTGGGGGCTTTAGGGGGCCAGATTCTCTCTGGTGTAAATCATCCTGCCTTCACTGAAATCACCAGCTGAAGATCTGGCCTGTTATCTATTAGCTTCCTTTACTACACTGGTGTTTTTGGATCCTAGCAGAGCAACTGGCCAAAGTGTGTTCCTCCATGTCACAACAGCACCAGCTTCCCACCTTACATCACACAAGCTCCAGCCACTGTATCAGCAGGCTCGACTCCCATGTTCTCCAGTCTGAGATGGGCAATAAACACTTTCCTGTCCTTTTTAGCTTTTTGTTCCCTGTAATACCCCGAAAACTTCCCACTGTTTCTTCCCTTGATTTAACTCCACAATCCTCTGCAGCTACAGAGGCAAGTGGAATATGATGGATTACAGCACCAATTTTTGGCCAGTTTTTTTTTTTAAATCATGAAGTCAAGAACCAGTTTCTTACAATAATCCTAGCTAAGGCATATTAGGTAGTGCTAGCTGTGCACTGTTAAACTGTTGTTTCACTCAAATATGGCTGTCTTTCAGTATCTAAGAAACTGTTCCTCGTTAACAGTTTGTTTTTTAAATTCATAAGACATTTTAGAATCTGCTGGGATAAAATTTGCTATATTATAGTTATACTGGGGCTGATAACACTGCCTATTATTAAGGTTGCCCAATACAACTTGTTATAATCAATTGAAAACAAGGTCTTGTATCTTTGTCAAACTTTAACTGTTTTTGGGCTGAAATCTTGCATGCTAAGTGTCTACCTCAAACTGAATTATTTGGACAATTTCAGCCAAAAGAGTCCAGCCATTTCTGAGGACAAGGCTGAGGAAAAATACAGTGTCTGTCTCAAGCTAAACATTCTTGAGACCTTTCCTTTGAAATGCTCTAGAACTTCCATGCTTTGGCGTAGGGACTTGAAATTTGGTAAGAGTGGATTTCGTCAGAGTGTGATGGGGTGTTCACCCCACATCAACCCAGAAAGGGTTAAGAAAGCTGAGAAAGGCCACACGCTAGGGGTTTAGGCTGGAGAAAAAAAACATTATTGGAAGATGGAGCTTACCTGAGCAGGTGGGAGCTGGACTAGTAAAAAGTCAAGGAGCTGGCAACAGAAATGGCGGCTGTGAGGAAGTCTGCAGCCATCTTACATGCATTAGAGAAGGAAGGTGGGAACCAAAGAAAGGAGTAGGACCATGGAAGCCTGACCCTGAAAGAAAGGTGTATCCAGAAGAGAAAAGGATGGGAAAGAAAGCCTATGGGAAAAAAGTAGGAAGCAGCCTAGAGAGCGAGTAGCAAGTTTGGGGACTGATCAGACCTTGCTGCATGTTGTTGGGTCCCTGGGTTGGAACCCAGAGCAATGGGTGGGCCTGGGTCCCCCTAACAGTCACTGACAGAGTGGCATTGCCTCAACAGCGAGTCCAGTGGGCCTCTGTACCCCAGAAGGGGAGACCACATCGTGATCTGGCTGGAGGGCCGAGTCACGAAGAGGAAGCTGCAGTTCCTAGAGTGAGAGATGGGCTGCAGAGTAAGAGGGAGAAAAAAAGTGGAGATGGAAGAGAGCTAATCCCCAGAATAGCCAGGAAGAGTTGCCACCTGCAGTGAGTAGAGCACCCCTGGACACAGGGATATGCCTTTTGCCATCCCAGTTAAAACTTGCTCAGATTTGACCAGGTTATAAGCATTTTAAAAACTGCAGTTTGCACATGTTCAGTAGAGACCAAGTTAACAGATAAAATATCTGACGATTTGTCCTTACAGGGCGTGCTCCATCCCCTTACAGCTTCTAGTGCGGACTAGATTGCAAATGCACCATTTTCCCCACAGAGACTGAGCAAGCTCCAGCCCTGAGCTACAAGGGCAAAGCTGGATTTTTCCCTGTAATGGCTGCTCCCATCTGTTCTGCACTGGGCGCAGGCACCAGAACTGTGAGCAGGGAATCTGTCTCTCCTGAGCTTTCCAATGGTCCCCATGCTGGCAGGCAGGCAGTGTGGCAGTAGAATCCATTTGCATTTGAATGCAGAGAGAACAAAAGCCAGACCAAGGAGAAGAAAGGGGGTGGACTGGGAAGTGGAGGGGGTAGACTGGGACTGGTTGGGCAAGGAGAATGGGAAGCGGGGAGAGAGGCAGGCTGGGACTTATTTCATGAGGTGTTGAGAATTGGGTGCCTGTGAGGGAAACGGGGGTGACTGGAGCTTGAAGATGGGGGGAGACAACGAGATCAGACGAGGAGGTAAGGGGACACTGGGACTGGCTAGGCAAAGAGACTGGGACATGACAATGGGGACGAGTGGGGAGACTGAGATAGACAGTTTGGATGAGGCTCCAGGAAAGGCATTTGAGACTGGCTGGAGGAGGCGAATGGGACTGGGTGTGAGGAGGGGAGGCCTGGGAATTGGGGTGGGAGGGTGAAAGGATCCTCAGGGTACAACCTGGAACTTTGGGACCTCTTTTCCCTCTTAGCTCTCCAGCCTGGGCCATCTCTCACAATCTTTTGCCAGTGACAAGCAGCAAACGCCTCCAGGTTCTGTTATCACTCGGCCACCAGCATACAGAGACACATCTAAATTGCCTGAATGCTCTCCAAGCCACGCATGAACTATACAGTGGGAAACACCAACAACTCCCCCCAGCCTTGCACCCCCAGAAATGTAACATCTTACACTGCTCAAGACTGTCTGCAAGCTCATTAATTAGTTTGTCACTTCATCAAAAAATAGTGGACATGCAGCAGTCTTTGTAATCTGAGCAGATTCCCGAAGCACTTTAGACAAACTCATTTCGTTAAGATAAAACATTAAAATAAGCTTATTAGCTAAAGAAAGATTTTAAGTGATTATAAATGGTAGACATATAGGACAAAGATGGTTACAAAAGAAAGTTAAAAAATTATCAGACTGAGCAAGAGTTGAATCAAACAGCTTTTCTCACCCCACTGGATGTTGCAGGTAGGTTACAGTTCTTAATACACAGGCTGAATTTCCTTCTCAGCCTGAGATCAGTCTCCTCCATTCAAAGTCCTTGTCTTCCTAGTGTTCTTGTTGACTTCATTGTAGGTTGGGGATGGGAAAGGTGGACTGATGATGCCACTGTCCTTTATACTTTCAATTCATGTCCCAGGAAAGATACAGACCCAGGCATGTCCTTGTGGGCCTTGCTGAGTCACAGAATTGAGCAACCCCATTGTGTGGTGCTTGCACAACTCTCTCTTACAGAATTGTAAATCTCATGTTTACAATTCTGCTGCTGGTCAGTGGTGCATGATGGTCACTTAATGCTCATTTTGGTGTGGGTCACCTTCCTTGTTGTCCTTGGAGAGCTAGCAGTGGGCGTCTCCCAAACATATTTCAATAACAACCATATAGTAAAATCTCAGAACTTCATACACAACAATGATAGGCATATTTGGACAGAATTAGTTTCAGTAGATCATGACCTTTTATATGGTATCTTGCAAGGTATGCTTTGTATGAAATATCACAACTATATACCAATGATGAATATTGGGGTTACTGGGTCCTACTTTGAGGTACAGTGCATCACAGGGGAGGAGTAGGAAATATTTGTTCTCAGGCTGAGTCTGAAGGGGGAAACTAGGATTGTCGGGTATGAACAATTGGGTGGCAAGCCTGAGAAATGAAGCATGAGATAGGGTAGGCAAGGAGAATGGCACAGGGACAAGGAGCCAGAGATGAGGAGGGGACAGGACTGAGACAGACATGTTGGAGGGAATGAGGCAGAAGGGTTTGTGCTCATTAGAGTGTGTTCTCCTCCAGAGCCTGAAGAAGAACCAAGATTCCTGAGTTTCACCATTCCTCTGCTGCCAACAGATAGCTGTGAAACCCACTGGCGAAGGTGATCCACACAGAGGATGACAACTTACACTTGCTGTCAGTTACTCATTTACCTCAAGTGTCCGATGTCTGTGTGGTGGCTGTAAATGTCCCAACCCTGCTGATGACTCCTCAGGTGGGTGTCAATATCATGGCACATGATGGAACTAGTATTTGTTCAATTTTTTTTAACTTAGAAAATTACACACAGACCCCAGATAAGTACGTTAAAATAACATTATTAATGTTGCAAAGTCAAATGCTCAAAAGTTAGGAAATGTCAGATTTTAGGTTGCCTGTGAAACCTTAATTTAGCCCACTTATACATATGTGTTAGGATACAGTCTAATTACTTGATGTGCTATTTTTTCCACAGGGTCCATGTGCCAAGATACTCTGGGGATTAATGAGGGTTGGATAGTGAAGAGCACTGTTGTCTGTAGGACCCCTGCCTCATTTGTTGCAACTTTAATTCTGGCATTTGGTAACCTTTGAGTGATTGACTTTGCAACTTCAATGTTCTTTTAACCTAGCTTTGGTGTGTAATAAACATACTATCATTTTACTAGTCATTAAATTTAATGAAGAGGCCATGCGGTATATGTCCACAGTCTCTATTGAGTTAAGGAGCTAAAGCCAACTGAGAAAAAATAAATATTTACACATGCAAATCAGAGTTGACAATATGTTGTTGCTTTGCACATCCTTTTTAAAAATGAGCATAGCTCAAAGGTTCATTTGTAGATGAGTTGTGCACAAAATATAGCCAAAAGCATATTTAATTTTGTCATCAATATGATTCTGAGCGGGATTAGTGCATTGAGAGAAACCCCTAGCCACAAAGATTTCCCCCCAAAAACCTTAAATGCCTTATAATAAGTAGCTTCTGGCCAGGGCCGGCTCTGGCTTTTTTGCCGCCCCAGGCAAAAAAG
>NW_020664909.1:10606449-10705751 GCF_002925995.2 Terrapene triunguis
GGGAGGGCGGCGAGCCCCGGCCGGGGCTCCGCTCTCCCCGGCGGCCGCGGGGAGCGCCGGGGGGAGGGCGGCAAGCCCCCGGCAGTCAGAGCGCCGGGGGGAGGGCAGCGAGCCCCAGCCGGGGTTCTGCTCTCCCCGGCGGCCAGAGTGCCGGGAGCAGGGCGGCGAGCCCCCGGCGGCCAGAGCACCGGGGGGAGGGCGGCGAGCCCGGCTGTGGCCCCGCTCTCCCCGGCGGCGGGAGCCGGAGCACCGCGCCGCCCCCCTCCAGGTGCTGCCCCAAGCACAAGCTTGGTGGGCTGGTGCCTCGAGCCGGCCCTGCTTCTGGCTAGTGCAAGTGTATCAATATTTATTAGTATATCCCCTTGTAAGAACACTGGTGAAGAAGTGGCATGAATCGGAGAGTATGACACAACTAAAAGTTAGTTCAAGTAAAACTGAACTGAAAAAATGAAAGACTCTTCCAGTTGCTAAGTATGTCTTGCAATTTAAATGTTCACTGGGACTGTGTAGTGCCCAAATTAAAGTAATAAGCCTACTGATGATGATATTGCAATTTACGGTATATTAATACAAATGTCTTGTTTGTGTCTATGAATAAAGTGGTCCATATTTGAACTAGATGAAGCTTCAGGTGTTTTCAATGATAATGAAAACAAGCAGCAAAATTCATCCCTTGATGTCAGTGGGGTAACACCAGACAGGAATTTGGCCCACTGAGCACTGTTTTCCTGACTCTCTAGGGTGGGACGGGGGTGCGGGGGTGCTGGTGAATCTGAATGCAGAGATTCAAAGCAGGAGGTTGCACAAAATGATTTGGTAGCTAATTTTCACTTGCTCTGGTTAAAATGAACTGACTTCAGTAGAGTCAAGCCAACAGACAATTTGACTGCTGTTGACATATGAAGGCCTAAGGTCTAAGCATTTATTGTGGCTATGCTAAAGAACTCCTGTAAAGCTCTGCAAAATGTAATGCTAGGAGCTCATATAAAATTACTAGCAAATAAGAGCTCAAGTGTGTGTCAAATGGAAATATGTTTATACATCTATAACAAAAGGTCGTGCTCTTAAGGTTGTCTTTAACGTCATATGTATTTGCAAGGTAACATATGATGGGTTAAGCAACTTCTATAACAAGTTATAGATAGTAATGAAAACCACAAGAAAGGGATAAGTAGACAAAACTAAAAAGGAAAAAAAGTAAAGGCAGACATGATGGACTATAACTCATGTAAAAGTAGGTCAAAACTAATTGTAACCTTTTGTACACTGGAAATTTGGGGTATATTAGGGCATAATGAAAATATACTTGGGTAGAAGGTAGAGCTGTAATGGTGACTGAACTAACTGCAAAAATTATAATATAGGATAAACAAGGGAGAAGAAGCCTGCATAAACCCTTAGTGTCATAATCCACGTTGAACCAGTGCAGGCGGACAGGTCTGGTACCCCAGAACTGGTAAATTAGCCTTTTTTGTTTGTGCTGTTTGACCTTAGAGACCTAGTCTATGATGAACAAACCAAACCTGAGTTTGACCAGCTGATTTCTCAATCAATAAATATTCAAAAGAACCCATTAGTTACACCCCTTATTGCTAATCTCTACAGTACTTCTGGAAATTCTTCATGATTGTCCCAGTTCTTCCAGATAACTTTAAGATTTAATCATAGATGGAGTTTGCTCAATGAACATACTTGGTGTATGGAAATCTTATTCCCTTGAGAGGTTTATTGTTAATGTATTCAGATGCCAAGAAAAGAAGATAAGGAAATAAGATAACTAGGGGTAGAAAGAATCTTTATTGTGATTAAGGTAGCTGTGTATAGAACACAGACAGCACTATATGATTGCATGACAGAGTCAATATTGCACACAAAACAACTGTACTTAAAGAACTTTAAGGTTGCAAAGTTAGGCACTGTAAAGTCAGGAAATGCCACACTTAAGGCTAATTGTGCAACCTTATTTCAGCCACTTCCTGGGCAGTATGAGATCATGTAATTAAAAGACTGTGTCATAAAGCATATGTACAAGAGAACCAAATTAAGATTGCATTGACAACCTTAGCTGGGGCATTTCCTAACTTGAGTGCTTGATTTAGATAAAATAAGGCTGCAATTTTTTAAAATCATTCTTGGATATAATTTCCTAGGTTTTAAAAAAAACAAATTCTATTATCTGGAATCATAGTTACCTCTACATGGCGCATCAGCAGAACTGGAACCCACAGCACTGGCCTCTACCACTTGATTTGATGGAGTAACTGAGAGCAGTACCAGGCTGTTAACCTTTGTGGGCCAGTCACTAGAGGCAGATGAGATACACTTACCCAATGGGTTTCACAGCTATTTGATAGACAGCAGCGGTATGGTGAGAGTCAGGACTCCGGGGTTCTATTTTAGATTCTGGAGGGGAGTGTGCTCTCTCAATGCTCTGCTCTCTCAATGTTTTTTTCCTTGGCTATTGACTCTGCCATCTCTGCCTCTGCCCTTTATGTCCCCCCACCTCAGCCTATCTGCTTTATCCTATCCATATTTCCCCTGTAGCCTGTCTTTACCACCTCTTTATTCCTCTTCTGTCCCGCCCCCAGCCTGCCTCTGCCCCCCTTGCACTCCTCATCCCTCTGTATTCCAGTCAAGTGGCTGTCTCCTTTTCCTGCGCACCTGCTGTGGGGGCATTGGAAGCACAGGAGAAACAGTCTCCCTGCTTTCCGTTCCTGTGTCGGGCTGCTGAGGGGAGCAAATGCTGGGGAAGTCCTGCTCAGCCCCAGCATCCCTTGTCTAGAGCATGCTCAGAACAGACATCGTCTTCTGAGAATATAGCTGCCAAATCTAACAAGTCTCTACAGAGCATGTGTGAACTGAGATTTATCAGAGCTTTACCTCCAAACTCACCCTGGTTGACCCCTCTATGACCCTGGCTGCCTCCAAATTATGCTTCATAGATCTCTGCATGAACCCCCGCCACATCCAGCCTTGCTCTCTGTGACCCTACGTGACCTCACTGCCTCCAGACACACACTGATTGACCCTTCCATGACCCAGGCTCCTTCCAAATTGTCCCTTATTACTTTCAGACTTGCTTTCTGTCACCCACACGTGGCCCTCCACATTGGCACTCATTGAACCGCTGTGACCCTGACCCCCTAAATTGTTCCTTATTGACCCTTGCATAACCCCCCACTATTTCCAGCCTTGTTCTCTGTAACACCATGTGACCCCTCTTCCTCCAAACTCCCCTCAATGACCCCACCATGATCCTAGCTGCATCCAAATAGTGCTTCATTGACCCCCGAATGACCCACTACCGCCAGCATTGCTCGCTGTAACCCTACTTCCTTCAAACTCACTCTGATTGACTACTTCATGACCCTCATTGCCTCCAAATTGTGCTTCAGTGACCCCTACATGACCCCAGCAACCTCTAAATTGCTCTTCAGTGACACCGTGACCCAACTTATTCCAGCCTTGATGTCTGTGACCCCATGTGACCCCCACTGCCTCCGTATTCACCTTCATTGACCCCTTGTTACCCTGGCTGTTCCCAAATTGTTCCTCATTGACTCCTGCATGCCCCCCACCTCCCCACACACTACATCACAATACATGACCCAGCAAAGGACACAAAACAGGGTCCAGTATGTCCCAGCAGGAAAAGAAGAGTCCTCACTGTGGCAAGTCCAAGATCGGGTTTGATAAAGTGTTGGGGAGTTAAGTAGGAAAAGACATATTTGAGTTTTCTTTGAGTGATCTATGCTTAAGGTCCTGGGAAAAGACCCCTTTAAGAGGAATTCTGCAGTCTCCCATTCCCACTAAATCTTCCATCTCTCAGCCACACACTTCCCCACTTACCTACCTATCCCACCAAAGAAATTATAACTTTGTGCCCCTAACCTTTACCAAAAATATACACCCATTACATCTCACACAGTACTGTTAATAGGGTTAGATGTACCAACCTGAAAGATCTGAATACCACTACATGTACTTACATCTCCTGCTCTTCAACACATTTCAGAAAGGACAGCCATATCAATAATTTCAAACCTAGTCCTAAAAATATCCTTCATCTACCACCAAAGAGACAAAAGGCCTGGGATTCTGACACAATTTACAGAGCTAATACAGTCAGTTGTGTGTTTCATGTGCAGAATAAAACAGGCTAAAAGTTGAGGTTCATTGGGTAGTACACATTTGGCAGCGTAAGAGGAAATGAGGAAGGATTACATGGAAGTGAGGATCTGAAAGGAGCCCCCCATCTCACCTATTCATTTCCAGACTTTGGAAAATTTGGATTGTTGAAAAAAGGATCGAATTTCTCATGTCCTCCATCATCCCCTTACAGTCGCCCCTTTGCCACACCATGTTACATCTGACCAGGGCTTGAATTTAATAGGATGCAAACAGCATTTCACTTCAAATGGAAAAAAAGCCAAGTAAAAATCATTCCAGGGACACTTGCTATGAATAACAGAAATAGACTCTCAACCCTTCTTACAAGGTGGTCACTCAGTCAAAGACACAAAAGGCCCCACTACTTTAAGATTGAGGGGAATATGACTTTAAACTATGACTATGACTTTATAGGACAATCATTTTTCCTAGCTTGTCAAAGTGACCTGTGGCTTAAATGGGCCTGAGAAAGGTGAACCAAACCCTCTTTGCAGGGTGGACATTAAGCAAGGGTCTTTACAATGCTCCAGATCTAAGAGTGGTGAAAAGGAGAGACTTCTATTCCCTCCGCAGAAGTGGTCTCTTTGCCCAGCAAATGCCAGTGGCCCAAGACAAGCTAGAAAAGGGAGACCTGAACCCTTCTTATAGGGAGAGGTCAAGGTGCAGGGCATTTTAAAGCCTGGCTCCTAAAGAGCTGAAACCCAGGGAAAACTCAACCCTTTTTAAAACTCAGCCTTAGGTAGGTAATGGTCCTACAAATCATTTTTCATAGAAAGGGGTGGACCTTGATCCCTATTTACAGGAAAGTCCTTTTACCTGGCACCTCACAGGGGAGTAAGCCTATATTGACAAGTATAAATCTCGAGTCATTATTACAGGTAGGACTATGTCTGCAATGTGTGTATCCTTTTTCCGTGGTTTTTTCTTCCCATCTCTCTTCCTGCAGTTTCTTCTATGTTTCTGGCTTCTCGTCCATTCAACAAACTACTCATTATCTCAAAACATTCTAGTATTTCTTATCATAAGAACAATATGTCAGGGGCACTTAAAAGCAAGGTCGCTATTCTCTCACTGTCTTCCATAACTTTCTGTCCTATCTTCCCATTCTGTTTAACAAACTGCAAGTATGCAGCTCTCTGACTTTACCTTACAAAGGCCTAGGATTTTCCTAGCTATGTGATGTTTGGTTTTCAGCTGGCAGTGGTTGAACTAAAAGTGGCTGACTGCAGTAGTGTCAAGTTCTGGGGTATACGCAGGAATGTGAAATTCTGGGGTAACAAGGAGAGGACAGGAAAATCAAGGTTAGGTGTGGGCTCCGTAAACAACATAAATTCAGATTAAATGGACAAGATACTTGGCTCTCCTAGTCTTTGGCACCAATCTGTGACAGAGCAGTAGAACTCAGGGTCAGCTGGAGGCAGAGTTCACTGAGTTTTGACTTGGCTGTGAGTGTGAGTAGGCCACAGTCATGGGACAGCTAGAAGGACAAACACTTAACTCTTCAAAGAGGCTGGTTTCTATAATTAGCTTTCAAATGGGAGAATAATCTTGGTAAATTGAGGGAAAGATGCATACTCTATTTATAGGGAGCTCACTTTAGACTTTGGCATTAAGAGGGTCACTACAGAAGAGAAAAAGGAATCAGACCCGAACCCTTATTACAGGGCGGTCACCCTTACTTTACAAAAAATCTACTCCTTTAAACGGGGAGGCGGAGGGTCCAAATGTGAAAATATCTGGAAGTGAACAGATAAGGGAGGAATCCTGCTGAGTCTTCCAGGGTGGTTATTAATGAAGATTCCTATGGTGGTTTTATTGAGTAGAGAACTCTGCACCCCGATAACACAACTGTCCCTAACTAGCCTAACAGCTATCAACCTGGACACTCTATGTACAGAGCAGTGTCAGGCTACCTTCACCAATGGAGGCAGACAAATACAGCCCAATTACAGGGGCTTGGGGGGGGTGTCTTTCTTCCTAGCATGCAGAGAGAAAAAGTCCTGTACACCCCAATTACAGGGTGGCCTTAGCTAGCCTAACTAATGGGAAAAGACCTCCATACCCATGTTACAAGCCGGTCTTATAGCCCTGAATTTAAGGGCAATCTGTCTTGTAAATGTTATCTTTATCTCCAAATTGCCAAAGGAGAAGCCTTTTCAGTCTGGGTACAGCTGGACTGTCTCACTAGTCTTTATATAGGTTGAGACTAGGAAACCTTGGCTACATGAACATAGTTCCCCTGATTAATTTCCCAACACAGTTACAGGACAGTGAGTATAATTGTCCCTGACCAGAGTATATTCTTTTTAGAGCTGGCACAGCCTGAAAAGGGCAGTGTAAACATGGTGGAAAAGTCATTGAAATCCCCGTTCTAAATGCAGGTAGTCTTCCGCACTCTACTTACTGGGTGGTTTAGCTGTCTAGCTAATGGAGAGAAATCAGCACAGCCTAATTAACTGGCCATGCTCCTTTTCTCCTCTAAGGCAGAGATATCTGTTTACCATTAATGTGGGTGATTGCCTCACTAGCTTGCTTAGGTGTAGAGCAGCTTCTCTCTTAGAATGTCAGAACTAGTGAAATCTCAACAGTGGAGAGTCAGGGGAGGCTTGCATACCCTGTGTGCTGGGCTGGCTCCTTTTTGGTTTTAATGGAAACCTAGACAATGGAACTGGAGTGGCAGATTCCTGAACCTAATCACAGGGCAGCATGTTACTAGCCTACCAAGCAGGATGAGAATGACAACATCCTGACTCAGTGCAGGGTTACTAGGGGGCAGCTGTGTGGGTGGTGACCTACGTGCCCCCAGAGTAGGGCAGACAGTCACACTCTCACTCCCTGAAGCAGGCAGTGGCGATGAGGAAGGGGAGCTAGAGCTACAGACCCTGGGGTGACTAGACTGCCAATGCCAAGGCAGCGAGCAGTGAGCATTCCCTCCGCCCCTCCAGCCTCACCCACCCCTGGAAGCCCCTACAAAACAATGGCACTGCCTCCCTCTGCCTATCATTAACTTAACCTCAGCAGTGACCTGCCAAGCCCATCCCCTAATGCGAGCCCCTTCAGGAGCTGCCCGCCAACCACATAGCTCCATCCCCCACCCCCACGAGCATGAGCCCCTTCAGGAGCTGTCAGCCAACCACTGAGCCCTGCCCACTCCGCACAAGCCCCCTCAGGAGCTACATGCCAAAAACCCTAGCCACACCCTTCCTTGTGTGAACCCCCCTAGCCATAGTCCTGCTAGCACAAGTCACCTGAGGAGTTGCCCACCAACCTCCTAACCTCACTCTGCTCAGCATGCTCCATCACAGGAGCTGCCTGCCAACCCCCTAACCCCACGCCCCCCAGCACGAGCTGCCTCAGGAGCAGCACACCAACCCCCTATCCATGCACCATCACAAGTCCCCTCAGGAGCTGCCCACCAAACCCCTAGCCCAGCGCCCGCAGCGTGAGCTGTGTGACAATCCCTAGCCACACACATTCAATGTGATCCACCTCAGGAGCTGCCTGCCAACAACCTAGTCCTGCTCTCCCTCACGTAAGCCAGCTCAGGAGCTACCCACCAAACCCCTACCCATGCACCACACACCGCTCCTCCCCTCAGCACAAGCTCCCTCGGGAGCTGCCTGCTAACCTCCTAACCCCGTGCCCCCCAGCATGAGATGCCTCAGGAGCTGCCTGCCAAACCCCTAGCTCGGGCCCTGCAACACGAGCTGCCTCGAGAGCTACCTGACAATCCCTAGCCCTCCTCTCCTTGCGTGAGACACTGTAGGAGCTGTCCAAAAACCTCCGGCCACCACTGGCCACCAGCCTCCCATGTGCACAAGCCCCCTCAAGACCTGCCTATGAACCCCTAGTCCCACCCCCCCAGGTGCTGCCTGCCAACCCCTAACCCCATCCCCCCCAAGCGTGAACCCCCATCACTGAGATATTGCCCATCTAATCCATTCCCATCCCACCCCTAGCAGGAGCCACCTCAAGTGATGGGCACCAAATACAATCCCCATTTCCATGCATGAGGCATATTTACTAGACACAGATTGTTGATGTGAGAGGTGTTAAATCATCTGGTCGCAAAATAGTAGGTTCATTATTGCGCATTCAGCCATGTTAACAGCTCACACGCCAGCAATGTGCATCCATCAGGTATTCCTTGTGCACTGATATTTTATGCCTTAGTCAACTGATCCAACTTTTATTAATGCTAAGCAAATTGTAAAACAAAAAGTCTCAAACATGCAATCAGAATAACTGCAGCTCTCCAATCCCAAGCACCAACATTTATTTATCAATGTCTAATCACTTTTCAAAGGGGTATTTTATCAGCCATAGAACTATTTCTCATTTTAACTGATATCTTAATAGTTTTCCCTGGTTTTCATTTCTCACTTGTAAGCACCTCAGCAGCACACACATCACCCAAAGATACTATTGCCAAAGATACTATTCCCAACCCATGTGAGCAGTTATATAAAATTAAACACACAGGCAAGAATTAAAACTATACCTTTCTACCCTTAAAATGGGGTTTTACAGCAACTCAATGTGATTAAATGGAATTAACCTTAGCCCCAAAAGGTTTTTGTCTTTAATATCAACAATGTGGTGCTTTCTCTTTTGGGAAACAAAAGTGCAAACTGATTGGTCCGAACCTACTCATTGCCACCTGGTAATCAAAAAGTCAGTTTAGCATCGTAACATAATTTTAGTCACTTTTTGAAGCAGCTGACTAAATGTGCCAGGGAAATCAACACTAACTACCCTGCCCTATACTTAGCAGGCACTGTTTTGATCTAGAACTAGCAGTGTCTTCTCTGAATTCTCCTCTTCCTTAGGCGGGAAGACTACTGTAGTAGATGAGGAAACTAACTGTGTGTATATACTTTACCTACTGTAATGTTCACAAGACAAAAAAGAGTTGTTTTCTGGATGACCTGTTTGTTGTTTCTGAAGCTAAAAAAGCATCACAGCTAGAGTAGACTTCAATAAGAAGTAGCTGTGGTAAGTCATAAAATGGATGTTTTCCTGTTTAAAGCATTAATTTAAAGTGTGTGTGTGTGTGTGTGTGTGTGTGAGAGAGAGAGAGAGAGAGAGAGAGAGAGAAGGGATTTATTTTTCAGCATGGTTCACCTTGAAATCTCCACAACCACAATGAATCTAACCTCAATAATTTACTAGTAATTTATATCAATACCCATCTTTCTCAGGTCATCCAGTCGTGCTTTCTTTTGTGTGTTACTGGAAAGTATTTGTGTATAGGATTGAGAACTAAAGATATTTATTAAAAGTTGAAATATTGATAGTATTTTATGTACTAAATATTTACACTAACAGCAGTGACTTTTTTTGTCAAGATAGAATAGAGATGTAATTAGACATACCTACATGCTATGTCATATGCATAGATCAGAAATTTGAGTTTACTAAGTTACTCTGGATGAATTGGTCTAATTTTTCCAAAAATATCTTTTGACTTTTTTTATTACTAGTATCTTTAGGTTCTGAAATAGTTTACTAAAGTTTGACATGCATTTTTTTTCTGAGCAAAAAAGGGGGAGGATATTGTCCTGTCTGAGTGAACTGTTTAATTACTGTGAATTTGTAGTACTAAAAATACTATGAAATAAATTAGGACTCCATGGATTACATTTTGGAAACAGACAAAGTAATGGGTATGGTAATTGTGGAGGATCACCGACCTAGAGATTTGCATTTTGACTTCAACAGGAGACTCTAATGTAAACTAGAATGTAGATAAAATTAACCCCCAAAAGATAACAGGATCACACTATGTGAGACACGTCTTGCATTATGATATTTGTTACCTAATCTACTGATGTATTGACACGATGCCTCTAAAGAATTGCTGCTACCATTATGCAAGGCTTTTGAAGGTCAAAAGAAGTTAGTGTTATATAGACTGTATACAGACAATCCCTGAGCCTCAAACAAACAAAACAAATAGTGTGTTTGTTTCCTTGGCAATCCCCCAAAGTCAAAGTCTCTTCCTCTCCTACATATATACAATTTGGTTGCAGAGACTCCTTGTACCTTTTTGCTTTATTTTCTACCATATTAACTGCTCCTTCACTAAACTGTACAATACTAATACTATTTGTTGAAATGGGGAGCATGTAGCAATAAAAACTTTAACATAGCACACCTCTGTACTTCGGTTTGGTTTTTGGTTTAAATTTTCTCTCCACAAAGTGGAGGCAGATTTATTTATTGAGCTCTTTGTCTTCTTATAAAATATGAATTTGAACTCATTTTATTTAAATAAATTCAAAAACACAGACTGACTCCGGTGGCACCTTGAAATGGACAGCCAGCTCCTGGATACTGAGTGGCAGTCACAGAAGATATAAGGGCCAGATCTTTTCCAGCCCCAACATTTTCTCAGCACAGGAGGGAAGGAGGCTGGTTGTGGCTCCCTGTCTCTGAGGGCCAACAGATACCAGCCTCAGCCCTTACGTAAGTTAGAGCAGCCTAGGGTTTACTCTTACACCAGCCAGGTATGGTCTCTAAGGGTATGTCTACACTCCAGTTAGACACCCACAGCTGGTCTGTGACAGCTGAGTCAGGCTCGGGCTATGGGGCTTTCTTTGCAGTATAGACTTCTGGGCTCGGGTTGCAGCCCAAGTTCTGGGACCCTCCCACCTCACAGGGTCCTAGAACCCAGGCTTCAGCCTGAGCCCAGAAATCTACACTGCAATAAAACAGCCCTTTAGCCCGAGCCCCGCTAGTTTGAGTCAGCTGGCATGGCCCAGCTGCAAGTTTTCATTCGTAGTGGAGAGGTACCCTAAGGGTGCCTCTACACTGCAAAAAAGACCTGCGGCAGTGAGATCCCAGGTCAACTGTCTTGGGCTCACACTAGGGGGCTAAAACTAGCACTGTAGATGTTCAGGCTTGGGCTGGAGTCCAGGCTCGGAAACTCAAGCCTCTCACTGAGTTTCAGAGACTAGGCTCTAGTACGAACCCGAGCTCTGAAACACAGTGTGGGCATGTGGGGTGGTCTCATTGCTCAGGCTCCAGTCTGAGCATCGACACTGATATTATAGCCCCTTACTGCAAGCACTGCAAGGCGGTTAACCCGGGCTCTGAGACTCCCTGCCGTGGATCGTTTTTGCAGTGTAGACATAGCCTAAGCGGCCAAACACCAGATGAGAAATCTGTGGAAGGGGCTTGTGTTCCACCCCCTAGACATGCCCTTTAAGCTTACTTCCCCATGCTCTACCAGAAGACTTCTCAGCTGGCCAGGTCCAGATTCTGGTTTTGCACCACTCAGGAGTCAGATCAGGGCAGAGTTCCAACCCTGAAACATTTTACAGGTGAAATTTTGGGTTTCAGCTTTCTGGCACTTCTCTATTTTAGCATCTTTTATCATAATCCTTGTGCATTGAAAGTGTCAAGAGTCTTTTGGAATGTCATTAAGCTGAAGGGTGTGGATGTTGCAGGCTGGTGACATGGCAAGAATCCTCTCCTTAGTATGATTTCGGGAGACTTAAAATCGCAACTGCCTTGTAGGATGGGGGAGGGTCTTTTTCGTGAGGAACTCAGAGCTACTCAGTGGGAATTCACTGTACAAGCCAGAGCAGGCAGAACATCAGCTCGTCTGCACATACCATTTCCATTCACTGGATTGCTCTGACACACCTACACCTTGTCTTTCCATCTTCTGCCACACACTCTTTCCCACCTCTGCTCTCAAGGTAGCTCCTCACATATAGGGTTACTCATGTTGCTGAGGGTTTCTCCACACTGTTCCTAAGCCTCCCTGCCAAGCAAATATTGAGACCTGAGTGCTTTGACTTTCCATTCCCTTTTCATCAACCTGCAGGGTTGATCTGTAATTTAATGGACAGCCAGGCTATATCAGAAAGGGTCTATGTCAAAACATCAGCATGTTGGGGCATAGTGCTCCCTCTTTAACATCTCTGTCTGGATTTCAAAGGACCGGAGGCTCCATCAGAGGGAACATTATTTTATCAATATAGGACCTTTGTGAAGGGTGATGATCTCCATTGTGGGAAAGGAATCTTTATAAGTAACAATGAGTGACAGCTTAAGAAAAGTCACATCTCATGCACCACAGCTGAACTGCATCAACCTGTGACTATCACACAACCCTATTCACAGATTGTGTGAATGGATTCTGCTGGCTGGTTTCATTACTATAATTCTTAGTGGAGCTATAATGTTTGCAGTGTGGCAAGAGAATATTAAGAGTCTGAAGGTTTTTGGTTCCCATAAGCTGTCTCTGAACACAGGGGACAGGAGTCTAGCAACTTTCACACTCTTAATCAAGATTGATTTCCCCTTCCCCAGTGTAGTGAAATGCTAAACTCTAGTATATTTTTCTGCTACAAAGTGGTGCAGTGTATAACATTCCTTATTTAAAGCTTGATGGTTTAAAGACTAGCCACTCAACTCCTAGCAAATGGAAGCAGCCGCCCGCTAGTTCAAGTACAACTGCTTGGTATTTAACTTCCATTTTGTTCTGACCACTGAACTGCAAGCAGAGTAAACCTTGTCCTGCATTTGTAATGGCCATCAACAAGTCATCCTTTGCCAAGCGCACTGCCACCTGGTTACAGGAGCACAGTCAGACTTTGGTTAATCTCTGGTGCAAAGTAAGCAAAATTTCACTTTAGCAAGAGTTCCAGAAATGACCACGGATACCAGGAAATAGCAAAGAAGCTGGAAACACTGGATATTTACTGAACCAATAACCATTGCAGGGAGCAGATTAAGCAGTTTAAGAACTACTGGGAAACCAGGGATGAGAACCAAACCTCTGGGAACTCTCAGTCATCCCACCTCTTTTACAAGGAGTTTGATCAGGTGCTGGGTACTGTGCTGTGCACTGAGCCAACAGTGGTTCATGACAGCCTGCTCAGCCAGGATGGTGACCTTCTGACCCCAGAATGCAGAGGCAGAAGTAACCCTTCAGTCTTTTAAGTTTCTGGCTCCATGTTTTTTGTCATTAATATGGGGTGGGAGGGATTTATGATTTTTGACCCACTGCAAAATGTATTAAAAGCCACGGGCAGCAGTGATTATCTACAAATGGTTTATTGCAAGCCTAAGCCTTGGTGTCACCTCCCCACACACTATGTGGAATTCAAAATGGAGAATGGAAAGCACAAAACAACAGTGAAAAAAGCATTTAAAGTTCATTGTTTAATAGAAACTTGCACATTCTCACCAAGATGTGCCAGGTGCTAAGAGAAGAACTTTATGGTGCCTTCCCTTTTTGTGCACCATGCCATACAAGGAGAGACTTGCAGTATCATTTTTGGATGGTGAACGTCAACTGAAGGAGGAAGAGTATAGTAGAAAGACCTGTTTGAGAGGCTGCTTACACTTATGGCCACAAGAGTATAGGCTCCTGCTGCGCCTGAACCATGTCCTAAGACCTTTCCATAATACCATGTGCCGCAGACCAGGAACACTTTGGACAATTTCATGGTTGGTTGACCCTTGCAACAGGGACTTAATAACAGGTGGACAGGGCAAATGTACCCACTGCAGACTTCACCCACCTGCTAGGATGGCAAGTGTGCTCTAAATGCAGAATTAGGGTATTTATTTGTTGACACTGGTTTCAGTGGTCACTGACAAGTTTATGCACTTTTTTTTATTAACGGTTTTGGTGTGCTGATGGCAGCTGGTTTAACTGGCAATGCTTTAATACTGTGTGCTTTTTTTTTGTAATACAGCATGATCACAAATAAAGGCATGTATTTTATTAATGAAGTTTATTACCATCAATGCATCACATTACATAATGTGTATTTCAAATAATAAAGATAAACATGTGATAAGAGACAACTGGGAAGCTGTATCGAAACACAGAGTCTCAATACGCAATCAACCCATAATGAAAATTCATAGTTCTTGCCACACACTGCCTCCCTGCCCCATTTCATAAGTAGTCATCTTATCCATACTTAAAATGTATGACAATCAAGCCCCACCCCATTGCACTGTGTGATGTGACAGTTCTTCATTTATTGTTAACATTGCTGTACAAACACATTCACGAATCTACTATTCTCTCTCTTCTATTGGCCCATGCAAGTTCATAATGTGGGAGCACAGAACATCCCTGACTTCTGTAGCCCAGGTGCATCCTTCTCCAGCTGTGATAGGTACACTCTCTGGTTGCATGTACCAGTTCAGCAATCCATTACAGTCATAGGTCCATTCAGGGGCAAATGGCTCATCTTCTGCTTTACAAAGATTGTGAATAGCACAGCAAGCCACAATAATAAAGATAGCACTGATGACAAACAGGGGCGGCTCCAGGCACCAAGAGCGTGCCTGGGGCGGCAAGCTGTGGGGGGCAGCATGTGCGTCGTCAGTGAGGGCGGCAGTCAGGCTGCCTTCGGCAGTCCCACGGTTTCGGCGGCGGGTACACCGAAGGCGTGAGACTAGTGGACCTCCCGCGGGCGCGCCGCCAAGAGCCGCCTGACTGCCATGCTTGGGGCGGCAAAATACATAGAGCTGCCCCTGATGACAAACGGCTGTGTGGACAGCACGAGCAGGATTTCAATCTGCCAACACACATTTAACAACCTACTGAGTGTGGAATTAAACCTTTTTTTGCCAGACCCTCTCAGATCAGGATATGGTTTCATAACCCAAGTCAAAAAGGGGATACGCAAGGTCTCCCATAACAACAATGGGGACAGAAACTCCATTAATGACAATGTCATTTGGTGGGAATAGTGTCCCGGCCTGTCCATTAAAGTATATAAGAAAATAAGAACATCCATACTGGGTCATACCAAAGGTCATCTACCCCAGTATCCTGTCTTCCAACAGTGGCCAATGCCAAGTATCCCAGAGGGAATAAACAGAACAGGTAATCAACAAGTGATCCATCCCCTGTCGCCCATTCCAAGCTTCTGGCAAATAGAGGCTAGGGACACCATTCCTGCCCATCCTGGCTAATAGCAATTGATGGACCTATTTTCCATGAATTTATCTAGTTCTTTTTTGAACCCTGTTATTGTCTTGGATTTCACAACATCCTCTGGCAAGGAGTTCCACACATTGACTGTGAGTTGTGTGAAAAAAACTACTTCCTTTTGTTTGTTTTAAACCTGATGCCTATTAATTTCATTTGGTGACCCCTAGTTCTTGTGTTATGAGAAGAAGTACATAACACTTCCATATTTACTTTCTCCACACCAGTCATGATTTTAAAGACCTCTATATATATGATATTTTCTGCCTTATTATCTATCTCTTTCTTAAAGATTCCCAAGACTCTGTTCACTTTTTTGACTGCCACTGCACATTGAGTGGATGTTTTCAGAGAACTATCCACAACAACAAGATTCGGGGGGAGGGATAGCTCAGTGGTTTGAGCATTGGCCTGCTAAACCCAGGTTTGTGAGTTCAATCCTTGAAGGAGCCAGTTAGGGATCTGGGGCAAAAATCGGTCTGGGGATTGGTCCTGCTTTGAGCAGCGTGTTGGACTAGATGACCTCCTGAGGTCCCTTCCAACACTGACATTCTAAGATCTCTTTCTTGAATGGTAACAGCTAATTTAGACCCCATCATTTTTCATGTATAGTTGGGATTATGTTTTCCAATGTGCATTACTTTGTATTTATCAACATTGAATTTTATCTGCCATTTTGTTGCCCAGTCACCCAGTTTTGAGAGATCCTTTTGTAGCTCTTCGCAGTCTGCCTGGGACTTCTGTTTGAGTATTTTTGTCATCTGCAAATGTTGCCACCTCAGTTTACCTCTTTTTCCAGATCATTTATGAATATATTGAATAGGACTGGGCCCAGTACAGACCTCTGGGGGACACTACTATTTACCTCGTTCCATTCTGAAAACTGACCATTTATTCCTACCCTTTGTTTCCTATCTTTTAACCAGTTACCAATCCATGAAAGGACCTTCCCTCTTATCCCATGACTGGTTACTTTGTGAATGGCCTTTGGTGAGGGACCTTGTCAAAGGCTTTCTGAAAATCTAAATACACTATATCCATTTGTCCACATGCTTGTTGACCCCCTCAAAGAATTCTAATAGATTGATGAGGCATGATTTTCCTTTACAAAAAACATGTTGACTATTCCCCAACAAATTATGTTAATCTATGTGTCTGACAATTTTGTTCTTTACTATAGTAAAAAATTCCTAAAGTAGACTCTTGATTGGTGGAAAACAAAGGTATTATGAACTTTTCTAGTGCAGCCCATGCTGGCATCCATAAATTGGCCTCTGGGGCCTACAAGGGTCTGTATAACAATGAAGTAGTCGTCTTATTTACTCATGTGCTCCTTGAGGGGGGAAAACTATGGACACAAGTCCCACCAGTGGCCCTGGCACAGTCTGAAGACCCAATTCTCTCAAAGCCAGCAATTAGATAAGGGGTATTATTTATGACCACCACCTTTGGGTAAATCACATGCCTGATTGAAACCTCCACCACCACTATACATACAATTGACTTTCCAACAAACTAGTTAGCAAAGTATCTGTACCTGAATGGTGTAGGCAGCTTCTAGATGGTTAGAGAAACCCACTTCTGGACTTGTATGCATCCCCTCATGCGTGTATTATGATTCTGGAGGATCAAGTGAAGCTGCTCAGAACACTTCAGAAATGTAATTTTCTTCATGCAAAAGGTCTGGACCCACTGCTGGTCATCCCAAGTCCACATGATGTGATCCCACCAGTCTGTGCTTCTGCCCTTGCTCCAAAAGCACCAGTCTATGTAGGAGACATCAGTGGCTATACTGAGAATCCATGAGCTGCATCAGCCAGTTTGAGTCTTTCACATCGGTATTATCATCATCCTCCACTTCCTCTATCAAGCACCTTTGGTAGGTCAGAAAATGCCACCAAAATGTCCATGCATCTCATGGATGCACTGCCCATTTCCTGAAACAGGAGTGAAAGCCCAAGCAAGACAAGTTCCTCAAATGGTGACTCCTACATATTGCTGGTGCTGGCTGCAAAAGTGTGCAGCCCCAGAAGATGGCTTGGCAGGATGTATTGGTGAGCTGCAACAATTTCCTAAGGTGCAGTGAAGATGGCCAAGTTTTCCCCCACTGCATCATGAACAAAAGGCTAGAGTGGCTACAGCTGTAGAGGGCGCTAGGAAGGCTGGGATATGCTAGTATGACTCAGGTCTGAGCTTATGTAGTGTAGATGCCAGAGCACTGGTGTGAGATGTGGGTTAGGAAATTCTAAATCTAGGATAAATATGTAGTGTGGACGCTGAGGACCCAGGATCTGCGGACTACAGTCTCACTAGCTGTGGGCTTACATCGTAGTGTAGACATACTTTAAGTCTCTGTGCCTCAGTTCCCCTTCTGTAAAATGGGTTAGTAGTTATGTATTCAGAGGTAGTATGAGGACAAATACATTAAAGACTGTGAGATGATCACATACTACAGAAATGGGAGCCTAAATGTGCCTAAACGCAGACAATAGAGCTGTCAGTCACTTAGGACCTGATCCAAAGCCCATTGACATCAATGAGTCTTTCTATGGATTTCATGGGGCTTTAGATTATGGCCTTACTAATATAATTAATTCAATGATAGCTCATTCATAAAAAATGTCCTACTCCAGAACTCAGTCCTTTTGTTATTTTAAGGGAGCACTCCCTTACGTGTGGATTAAAGTTTTATCCCTGTTGACAGATAACGACTATAACTATTTAAATATTTTCACAAAAAAGTTGAAAATGTATGTGGTGCAGAGAAGGGGTATGAAAGCAAGAAAACACAGGCTTTTCCAGCAAATTTCCTTTTTAACTTAGTGAAAACAAGAATTGTGCTTCCTATTTGTGGAACACGTTCAGGTCAAAGTGTGAATTCTACTTGCTGAGCCACATCATTGCTGACTGAAATTCACCATCATCATGATTGACAGCATTCATGCTCCCAGCAGAGCATGGTACTCAGATAGAATCTTTGGGACACGGAAGCTCATATTGGTTTTCTGGGACTTTATGGAAGAGCAAATAAAATCTTTATCTATTTTTCAGAATTGCAGGATACAGAAACAAGCAGTTTTGCCACAGTGGAAAGAGGAGGTTTAGAAGAAAGCTGTGTCTGTTTGCTCAGCAGAGAGAATTGAATATTCATTTAGTCAAGCAATTTTTCACTACATATATATTGCAAGAAGAGTCTGAAAATAATGTCTGTAATTAGAGTGAGTGTTTAAGCAAGTTCAGGAGTCACTGTTTATATATTAGAATTTGTGATGCTCATGATTCTATGCAAAAAAGTTCACATGATTTACAAATTATTCTGTATTCAGTGGGGAGGGCTCAAACCAAAATCCTGAATGCAAATATCTTCAGACTATGGAAATGTTTCAGTTAATGTGAATCTCAAATCAGATACAGCCTCATCACTACAACTTATAATACTCAAGAGCCAAGTGTGGCAATTTATGATGATCTTGTGAATTTAGTTCTTAGCAAGTACCACTAACTACAGTTGAGTAGTTCTTAGTATCAAATAGAGAATAAAAACAGATTTGTGACAGGCAAGCATTTCTCTGTGAAGCACAAAACTCATTGGAGCTTTAAAACAGATCTATATTTATATTTTCAACCATTTATTGAGTTCTCAGCCCCAATGAGGAACAAGGAGTGTGCCACAGCACCCTGAATGTTCATAGCAAAGACAGACGCATCAGACACAGCAGTGTGCGCAATAAAGACCAACACACACCCCACAGCCTGGGTAGGTTTGAGGTTTGGAAGGGAGGAATAGTGCTTACCTGGTCAGTCAGTAGAGAGGAATGAAGCTCTATTCTGGTTTTGCATTGTGGCAGCTGGGTTTTCATAAAATAGCATATGTAAATACTATTAAAAACTTCTTTTGAAAAATATTTCTTTTACTACACTCTGGTGCAGATTAAGAGACATTGTACAATGGAGTTTGTTTAAAAAAAATCAAAACAGAGGTGTAGGAATGCCTAGCCAAATAGGCACTGAATAAAACATTCCCAAGAGTTTTATACATTTTAATACCTTTCACAAGTTCCACATGTTGATAATAGCTTCTCATGCAGTGAATTTAAAGTAGACAGTCAAAGAAATGGCGAGACAAAGTGGGTAAGGTGATATCTTCTGAGATACAGAAGTTGCTCCAGTAAACGATATTACCTCACCCACCTTGTCTACCTAATATCCTGGGACCAACATAGGTACAACTGCATAAGAGAAATGGATATAGACGGGGGTCCGAGCCTGCAGTCCTCACTCAGATAAAACTCCCTTTGAAGTCTGTAGAGTTTAATTTAAGGCATGCAATTTTACGCTCAGGATTCTGACATTATCCCATCTCTATCATATATCTAATTTAAGAGCATAACTCCAATCTGAAAGGATAATACTTAAGGCTACATTTTAGTCACAGGAATTTTTAGTCAAAGTCATGGACAGGTCACCGGCAGTAAACAAAAATTCACGGCTCGTGACCTGTCCATGACTTTTACTAAAAATACCCGTGACTAAAACTTGGGTGGGGGGGCTGCAGGTACTGGGGAGGGGGCAGTCTGGGGGCACCACGGGTGCTGGGGGCAGTGGCCTGGGGGAACCACACTGGTGGGGGGAGCTGGGCAGCGGGGCCAGGACCACCGCTGTTGCTGGCAGGGCAGAGGCCGGGCCGCCACCTGTGGTCCGGGACCCCAGCTGATGCTGGAGGGGAGGGTTGGCAGGGCTCCCTACCTGGCTTCACGTCCCTGCAGCTCCGAGGTGGCGGAAGGGTCAGGGGGCTCAACGGGCTGCTCCCACCACAAGTGCAGGCTGCAGCAGCTCCCATTGTCCAAGAACCGCAGCCAATGGGAGCTGTCTGGGCAGGGCTTTTGGGTGCAAGCAGCATGTGGCGCGGAGCCCTCCCCCGGCCTCTTTGCTGCCTAGGAGCTTCAGGCCGTGAGAGCCAGGGAGCCCCCCAACCCTACGTAAGCGCCCCCCTCCCAACTCCCTGCCCCCTCCCACACTCCCAAACTGCTGCTGCTGGGCCAGGGGCCAGCCAACACCAGGGGCAGCAGAAGTCACAGAAAGTCATGTAATCAGTGACTTCCATGACCTCCGTGACAGACTCACAGCCTTAATAATACTTATCCCTATACTTCCCTCTCTATGCCATTTTCTTCTTAAACAGATATTTGACTCCTTTTCAGCTGTGTGGGATATAACCAGTGCATCCTGCAGCTGTCATTCATTATTAGAGGGAAAGCTTGTGCAAAGTGGTGAGTCTCACATTATAAGTGTGAGCATTTATACCTCAAAAGGTAAAACAATCAGGCTCATACTGATCCCTGGTGACAGTGTTGCATATCCAAGGGCCCTCCATCAAACCACCCTTGCATGTCTGAGCCTGAACTCCATCACCTTCCATATCTTTGTGAAATGCAACTGTCATGGGATTTTTTTTGCTGAGAAAGAAGCAGTTATTGAGATTCCCAAGGATTAGTCCATTGAGGACTCTAAAGATTAGTATCAAAACCTGGAAGTGGATTTGGAATCTGATAACAGACTAGTGTCTGGAGTGATACACTGAAATGATGTGTTCTTGTCCACTTGCTTATCTAGAAGGCATGCTGCTGTATGGTGAACAAGCAGATGGAAAAACCCAGAAGTGTCCTGAATTTCGTGAAACATCTACTTACTCAGTTTGGAGGTGGTGAAAACTTCAATTTTCGCATGAAATGTTCCTCTACATTTGAAGTGTGTGTTGTCCAAATGCAATTTGATTGAAAAACATGTTTCTAATTAAATGAAACCTGGGATATTGCAAAGCAATATGGATTCTTATTTCATAATCATTCTTCCCCAGGTTTCAAGACTAACAGCAGAATTTAAAAGAGAATATGGCAGCCCAGAACTTGCATTTTACAAAACAGCTACAGAACTCACAGTTTAAGACAGTGTGTTTTATTTTCTACCACAAAAGTAGAATGTGATTTTTTATTACTTTATTCTGAAGAGGTCAAAATGAATTCCCACATATGGCATAAATTTGTTTGAACAATATCTGTTCTAAAATGAATACAGACATGACAGTCAACCTCATAGTCCCATTGTTTTTAAGATGAAAGCACAATGGTAAGGCTGCCAAATTAAACAAACCGGAGGAGAGATTATGTATGAAATATATAGCTTGGTTTGCTAGGATTTAGGAAAAACTCTCAAAGATGTATTGTAGATTTATTATGGAAATACAACATAAAACATTTGAATTGTGAGCTCTTAATCTCTGGTAAAATGCAAGCTTTGGGCAGCTACATTTTTAACTCTTCCACTAATATAGATATAATTATGAGAAATGATATTTCATACCAAAGATACTGTTTAGCTAGTTATTATTCCAAAACAGATGTGAAATGCCTGTATGAATGACTAGTCTCTCTGTTTTAACAGAACAGTGAAACTAGAGAAAGCATGGGGAAAAATCTGACAGTTCTTCTAAAATGACAAATTAAACATGCTAATTTTTGTTCCATTATTTGTGATTCGTTTTTATTTTGTATAGTCAAGCAAATAGGCAGTTCAGCTTGATAGACAGATTCCTAGTGTAATGATTACAGAATGTCCTTATTCTTTGAGAAACATTTGGTTCTGATTCCCTAAGGTTCAGAATGGCTAGACAGAAGTTACTTAAGGTTGAATACAATTGAAATGACAATTAAGTGTGTGAGATAGAAGCAGCATGTTGCTTCACAAGTCAGAAACCTTATAATCAGGCACTACTTGCTCTTTTCAGAGGCCAAATATCATTTCTTTACAATGGATATAATTTTCTTTTCCAGTAATATGAGATTTTTTTGTAGTGTTAATTCGCAAGATACTTGGAGAAACAATGCTTCCAGAGATTCATTTTTCACCATATAATCTTCTTGATTGAAGGTTACTATAAAATTTTCAAAGCAACCATTTGAAAGATTTATTCATTAAGGGACGTATGGAAAGGGTTTAAACTTAATAAGGGAATGATAACATGCTGATGACTTTAAACAGCAAATAATCTTAATAATCACGTCAAGCATTTTTACAGGAAATCCCAGTGCCAAGGGAGCAATCAAAGCTTTTCTTATTTGAGTTCAGTGGGTCTACAATTTCTAGTTTCAGTATTGGTCTTTTGCCTTCACTGACACAAAGTTGTTGGGTTTTTTTTAAAGCCAACAAAATAAACTGGTGATAGTTAGCTCACTAAAATACTAAGTGGAGATAAAACACATATAGCATTTACCACAAGGTGACTAGGCAAGGTCAGAAGCAACAAGCTTGGCAGTCCTCCTACTGCCTAGGTCAGAATAAGGTTCCATTGAGTTTCACCTGGCACTCCAAGCTATTGCTTATGAATCCTGAAACTTGAATCTTATATGAAATAATATGCAAGACACACACAATGTGAGTCTAAACACTAAATGAAGGACTTCAAAATGGATGAGTCTGGCCACTGGCTGGTAGATACAACTTTAACATCCCCAAAGTTATTTCACTGGTGGCTGAAAGGAGATTTCAACCAAGGTCTCTATCAATGAAGAATAGTTAGCTTTTAACAGAATAAACCAGTATAATTTTAATTACTTTAATATAACTATCCAAGCTCAGTTATTGGTCTTGTTATATTCTGTTTCAGTTCCCTGGCTGGATATACATAAATCTTATCAGCAGGTTTCTGCGGCAGTACTCTTAGAAGGTGAATAGGAAATTGGCTTTATTCAAGTATTTGATCATGAAAGTTTAAAATGTATTATGTAGGGACGCATAGCTCCCGAATCGCCAGCCCACAGATGCGGCACACTGTGTCTGAGGCTACGAGGCAGGATTGACCTTTACCCCAGCGTCTGTGATTAGGAAACTTATTTGGCTGACTTGATCATCACCCTCGCAGCTTGCTTTCACGTGCACAAGTTATGGGTTTGTTATCTTATGTTGTTGTACACTGTACATTCCTTTTATGCGCAAGAATGTAACCAGTTAGAAGTGTTGTAAGCAGGGAGGTGGAAAGAATAAAAACCCCAGGAAAGATTGCCTGGGAGGCTTTTGAGGCTTTTTGGCTTTCTGGCTACCACAGACCAGGCGTTCTGTTTCCTTTCTTCTCTCGTCGCCACATCTGGTGACCCCGATGTGATAACCCCCTGCTCACCGGCTGGATATGCCGAGTGCACCCCCGCGGCCGTTTGCCGCCCCTGATTCGTGAGTATGGGGGGGGACTCTCCAGTGCCCAGAAGGAGCACGCAAGAGAGTTACAAAAGATTATACGGCAGCGTTTATGTGTCGTTGTCTCGGTCGCTCATATTGAGGACCTTCTAAGGGAAATAGGTCGCCAGTGCCCCTGGTATCCGGACTGCGGGTCGTTACGGCTTCTTGATTGGATACGGATTGGGACCACCTTGTATAGTGAGCCCCGTGCCCTGGTCCAGCACCTGCTGCTCTGGCAGCATTGCAAGGAGGCGCTGGAGGGGGTCGGCCCCGACGGTCCTAAGCCGGTTTCCCTTTTGCCCCCAGGTGATGGGCCACTCCCCTCCTACCCGCAGCTGACCCTCCCTGCGCCGCCGCCCGCGGCGGCACCCCCCTGCCCACCGGTCGGGCGGGAGGGCGCTGTCGCCGCGGCAGTGCGGCGAGCGCGCGAGGCCGGTCTCTTGACCGACGAGGAATCCAGCCGTGGGTTCGAGGCGTTCCCCGTCTCTTGGCGGGATAATGGCAACGGGGGGCAGATCGTGGACTGGGAGGCTCTCCCCTACTCGGTTCTGCGCGAGCTCCGCAAGGCGGTTCGTGAGACCGGGGTGCGGTCCACTTTCACCCTGGGGATCTTGGAAGGTGTGTCAAACGGTTATTTCTTGCTCCCCCAAGATTGGAAAGACATGTGTCGCATGGTGCTGTCTCCCGCGCAATATGTTGTGTGGGATAGCGAGTACCAGCGAGAGGCGCTTGGGGCGGCAGCACAGGGTGGGGGGGCCTATCTCGCTGAGCAGTTATATGGCGCGGGGCAGTTTTCGGGCATCCCCCAGCAGGCGGAGAGCACGCCCCGGGCAGCTTATCCCTGGTGGTCTAGTGGTTAGGATTCGGCGCTCTCACCGCCGCAGCCCGGGCATTTTCGGCGGGAGTGCCGGGCCCCTGGGGTGGGGCCGTGATTTATTAACACAGTTCACTGCCACCATCCATATTGATGATTAGGCGTACGGCCCTCCCGCTCCGTTGGCTCACTGACGAGCCCGTATGGGTTGCGCAGTGGCCGCTTCCTCTGGAAAAGCTGGAGGCCCTCCAGCACTTGGTCAATGACCAGCTACAGGCAGGGCATTTGGAGGAGTCCACTAGCCCCTTTAATACCCCCGTGTTTGTAATTAAAAAGAAATTTGGCAAGTGGCGCCTTCTGCAGGATCTTCGCGCCATTAATAAAATTATACAGCCTATGGATCCCCTGCAGTGTGGTACCCCCAATCCCAATCTTATTCCCTGTGATTACCGGTTATTTGTAATAGATTTAAAAGATTGTTTTTTTACTATCCCCCTGCATCCTGAGGACTGAGCGCATTTTGCCTTTACCGTTCCAGTCTTAAATTATTCCCAGCCCACTCCACGCTATCAGTGGAATGTGCTCCCTCAAGGCATGTTGAACAGCCCCACCTTGTGTCAGCATTTTGTTGCGCAGGCCTTACGGCCCTTCCGCGCAGCACACCCGGATGCTTTAATCTATCACTATATGGACGACATCCTGGTGGCTCACCCCATCCTTCCTGATGACTGGCTGGATGAACTGCGCCACCAGCTTGCGGCATGTGCCCTGGTTATAGCACCGGACAAAGTCCAGTGCCAGCCACCCTTTTTGTATCTTGGTCACCGTATGCTCCAGTCATATGCCCGCCCAGTTTGTCCCGAGCTGGTGCTGCCCGACCCTCTTACGTTTGTACAGCTCCAACAGTTATTAGGGTCCCTCAATTGGATTCGCCCTTTTTGCCCTCTGACTACCTCCATGCTGTCCCCTCTTTTTTCTGGCCTTCGGCAGGGCCGCCTCCCCGGAGATATCATCCCCGTTTCCCAGGAACAGCGCCAAGCGGTCACTCTCATTAACTGGACCCTGGCCCAAGTGTGGGTCGACCGCCGAGAAAGGGAACAGCCCCTTTTTGCCATTTTGCTTCCTACACTTTCACAACCGACAGCTGTCCTCGCCCAGGAGGGGGCGGCAGCGCGTCTTTGTTTAATTGAATGGATTTATTTGACCCACTCCCCTCCGCATACTATTCAGACACTCCCTCAACAGGCCGCCGAGCTGATTTTTAAAGTGCGGGAACGATCCCGCACCCTTTTGGGTTGCGACCCCGCTGCCATTATTGTTCCCATCCCGGCTAAAGACTGGGAACGCGCTGTCTCTTGCAGTGCCACCCTCCAGTTGTCTCTCGCCGACTATGTCGGGGAAATTAAATATCACATTCCCCCTGACCCCCGTCTCTCGCTCTTGCAACAACGTTACCTTCACCTCCGGCCGTCTTTGTCAACCGTCCCCATTGAGGATGCACTTACCCTCTTTACGGACGGCGGCCCAACGCGGGGTGCGGTCAGCTGGCAGGAGCAGGGCACTTGGCAAGTTCGCTTTACCCTGCCTCAGCGTTCCCCCCAGCGCGCAGAATTGGCCGCTGTCATCCTGGCCTGCCGATGCTTCCAGGATGACCCTTTTAATCTTATTACTGATAGTCTTTATGTTACTAATGTTCTTAAGTCTCTTCCAGGTTCCTATGTGTCGCCCTCCTGTGATGACAATCTGTTGGCCCTTTTTCTCACCCTCCAACAGCTCCTTTCCTCCCGCTCTAGCCCACTTTTTGTGGCACATATTCGCAGTCACACCACGCTGCCGGGCCTATTGACAGAGGGTAACGCGGTGGCCGACCAGGCGGTCAAATCGGTGGTCTCGATTTTTTCTCCCCAATCGAAAGCCACGCCTTTTTCCATCAGTCCGCCAAGGCCCTTGCCAAGCAGTTCACTCTCCCATTGCATCAGGCACAGGCCATTGTTCGCCAGTGTGACCTTTGCGCTTCTCTCTCTAATAGCCCGGAGGTGGGGGTTAACCCTCGCTGCACTTCGGCAAATCAGCTTTGGCAAATGGATGTTACACACTTTCCTCCTTTTGCCCCCTGGCAGTATCTTCATGTGTGTGTAGATACCTTTTCCCATTATGTGTGGGTCACCCCCCAGAAGGGTGAGGCCTCTCGTCATGTCATTAATCACATGATTCGCGCCATGGCGATCATGGGTCACCCGTCCCATCTTAAGACCGACAACGGCCCCGCCTACTGTAGCTCGGCCTTTGCCTCCTTTTGTACCACATGGGACGTTGTCCACACGTTTGGTATCCCGTATAACCCCACAGGCCAGGCCATTGTGGAACAGGCCAACCGTGCGCTCAAACAGGCCCTGACCCTCCAAAAACAAAAAGGGGGGATTCCGGTAGGCCTTCCTCCCCGCCAGGAATGGCTGGCTGCAGTGCTTTTTACCCTGAATCCTTTGAATCTGACTGACAATTACTCTGTGGCAGAACGTCATTTTCACAGCCACCAGGCCTTGCCCCACCCCCTTGTCAAATATCGCAAGGCCCCGGATCCTCAGTGGCATGGCCCAGCGCCCCTTATAACGTGGGGAATGGGGTCATGCTGCCGTTTCTCTTCCTACAGGTCCGTTGTGGGTCCCGGCGCGTAACGTCCGCCCGTGGCACGACGATGGCCTTGCACCAGGGACTGTCGAATCCCATTCCGCAGTTCAACCTACATTTACAGGATCCCGAGCGTCCTCGCCAGCGCCCCCCGCGGGAGCCCCCGCAGCGCATGACCTGGGGACAGGTTAAAGCCCTCTCATTGCAGGCCGAGCAGTTGCGAGTGCAGCAGCAGCTGGAACCTACCACGGAAAATTACCTTGTGACATTGTTAGCCTGCCTTAATGCTAACTCACTCCTTATTTTGTGTGTATTGGGAGGTTTCTTGTTGGCCCCTGGCTGCCAAGGCGAATCCCAGATGGAACAGCAGCTGCAGTTTAACATCTGGGTCCGCCTAGCACAAGTATTGAATCAATCTGATTTTTGCCTGGCCATTGCCCCAGAAATGCAAGGTCTGTTAAGTACCTGCCTTGTTCCTGTCTGCAAACCACCCAGCGACATACCAGTAGATACATGGTTAGGCCTTAATAATATTATTAATAAATTTGCCATACAATATTCCACTATCGCCCGCTGGGGAGAGGCTATGTATTGCCTCCCCTTGCGGGCGGTACAGCTTTATACCCCCTTTTGTAGCAAATCATGCCAATAACACTTGTGCCAAAGTAGTTAATTGTTCCACTTACAAGCCCCATGGGGGGTGTTTGGCAATTGGTCAAGCCTTATGGGATTGGCGTTTTACTTTGCTGCTTTGCTCAGTGTATACCCAGTCTGATGGCATTGTGCATGCAACCCTGCGAGGGTGCTCCGTCTAAACACCGCATATAAAATAGTAAAGGGGGGGATGTAGGGACGCATAGCTCCCGAATTGCCAGCCCACAGATGCGGCACACTGTGTCTGAGGCTACGAGGCAGGAGTGACCTTTACCCCAGCGTCTGTGATTAGGAAACTTATTTGGCTGACTCGATCATCACCCTCGCAGCTTGCTTTCACGTGCACAAGTTATGGGTTTGTTATCTTATGTTGTTGTACACTGTACATTCCTTTTATGCACAAGAATGTAACCAGTTAGAAGTGTTGTAAGCAGGGAGGTGGAAAGAATAAAAACCCCAGGAAAGATTGCCTGGGAGGCTTTTGAGGCTTTTTGGCTTTCTGGCTACCACAGACCAGGCGTTCTGTTTCCTTTCTTCTCTCGTCGCCACAGTATTACCATGAGAATTTGTGCTTTAATACTCAATTGCATGAATGTTTACAGATAGTACAGACAGAGCATGAAAATGGCTTATGCCCCTTTTTTTTTAAGAAAAATTTGAACATTCACAGCTTTTGAATATCTGTTCAGCTATAATCACATTATTTATATTAGCTTTACAACATTCTCTCCAACTCACATAGATACAAAATATTCACTCTTTCCCATTATTTTCATACCAAAGGGTAAATGAGTAGACTTCACAAGCTTGTTAATTTTCATGACAATTTTGCAAGGCTGGTTGCCTACACCAGATTACCTAAGTTACACAGTAAGTTAAACAAATACCCTTCCAAACATAATATTGTATCATACATAGGCACCCCCCATTAACATGGATAGTGTTAATAGTTAACACAAAGTCCTGGCTTTCTCATCTCTATACAACACTTCTGGGATCAGGAGGTAACTACTAAAATAATCTTTACTATTTATATTACTATAGTGTCTAAAGGCTATGCAAAAGTCTGCCTTACTTCTCCAACATCAGCTGTGTCCATGTCTCGATTTCCCTTTGGTAGTCCACCCTCCTTCTGCTAGTAGGGTAGTTTAATTTAACCTTTTGGCTAAGTTAGGAAACGCCTCTCATTCAATGGTACACGAAAGTCAAAATCAAAGACAAACATCCTCCCCTGGTGTAGCAGTTCTACACTAATTCTGCACCCCTTGCTTGTGGGGGTTTTCACTTACTACTTCCAGGAGGAAGCGGAGGTACAGGGATGTCTGTGCTCTTCTTCTGTAGAGGTTCCATCCCAAAGGCTCTAACTAAAGAATCAACCAAGCAATCAAATGTTTGCTTCACTCTTTCCTCAGGGCTATTTCTTACACAGGTTGGCTTGCCTGTCTGTAAGGCAATATCTACACTAAGAACTAGGGGTGTGATCCTCCTACTTTTGTACACACACTCACACTAGCTCTCATTGACTTAGCGTGAGTATCTGTACCCAAGCAGAGAAATCACACTCCTACCTTGTAGTGCAGACATAGCCTTAGGCCTTCTTCCCCAGCCCAGCCACAGGCTTCTGTTTTAAGGAAAGTACTAAAAGACCTAACAGTCTCAGATCAGCAGGTTAGCCTTCTGGCAGGGTTACAGCATACTTTTGTCCCAGGACATCCAGGATTCTATTCCCTCTCAATCTAGGAACTGCTCAGCTCTGACGTCTCCTCAGATTGGGGAGAGGAAAGGATGCTTCCTTTGGACCAGAAACAATCTGTTCTCTTCAGGCTTGCAGACCTGCATTCATGAGCCCAGGTGGAAACACTTTCCTTAATTGGCTGCACAGCAGTTTCTGAGAGGTGGAAAATGACCTCTGCTTAGCTCCCTTTTCAGGGAATTAGGCTCAGATCCACAAAGGTACTTAGCAAAAAGAACAGGAGTATTGGTGGCACCTTAGAGACTAACGAATTTATTTGAGCATAAACTTTCGTGGGCTAAAACCCACTTCATCGGATGCATGCCGTGGAAAATACAGTAGGAAGATATATATATACACAGAGAACACGAAACAATGGGTGTTACCATACACACTATTACGGGAGCGATCTGTTAAGGTGAGCTATTACCAGCAGGAGAGAAAAAAAAACTTTTTGTAGTGGTAATCAAAATGGCCCATTTCCAGTAGTTGACAAGAAGGTGTGAGGAGCAGTAGGGGGGGGAAAGAAACATGGGGAAATAGTTTTACTTTGTGTAATGACCCATCCACTCCCAGTCTTTATTCAAAGCTAATTTAATGGTGTCCAGTTTGCAAATTAATTCCAATTCAGCAGTCTCTCACTGGAGTCGGTTTTTGAAGTTTTTTTGTTGTAATATTGCGACTTTTAGGTCTGTAAGGTGCCACAAATACTCCTATTCTTTTTGCTGATACAGACTAATACGGCTGCTCCTCTGAAACCTGTCATAAAGGTACTTAGGTGTCCAAGGCCCAGTTTAAGGCTCCACTGTGATCCATAAAACTCCTGCTCAGCTTCTCCCCTAACCTCACTCAGTGCCCAAGTTTTGCAGTTAAAGTTCTTTACGTGCCTAAGTCTCGGCCTCTGGGCATGCACACTGCTGCACTGCTCTAGGTACCCAGATGCCTGAGCCCCAAAGAAATCCACCAACCAGGGGAAAATAAGTGCTTATCTGCCTAACTCACATTGGGGGCTGGATCTACTAGGTGCACTCAGAGGCTGCCTACTAGATTGCATTCTGTTCCAAATCTGGCCAGAAGAAGAGGGGGTGAGGCTGGTGACCACCTTACAACTTCTAGTCCTGCACACTCACCTGGGATGTGCAAAATCCAGGTTTCCCTTCTCTTTCTAATGGCAGGGCTGGATTTGAACAGAGATTTCTCATGAGCTGTAACCACTGAGGTTTGGGATATTCTGATGCATGGCTCCCTCAATGTCTCCTGTTGAAGCTGTTTGATTCCATAAGTACTTAAAATGAGAAATAAATACCAGAGTGAGAATAATTCTGTAGCTTGGTGTTTAGGGAAGCTCCTGGGGAGGTAGGAGACCCAAGATCCAGTCCTCCTGCTCCAGTAACCCTATTTATCCCAAGTATAACAGCTTTAAGAGGCGAGATTGAGGAGACCCCTGTTCAAATCCTCTCACAGTGTCTGTCTGAGGGAGAGAATTGAAGCTAGCACTCCATCATTCCTATTGAGTGTTCTAACCAATAGGCTAAAAGTTAGAAGGTGGGCATCAGAGCCTCCTGTTTTGTGTGGAGTGCAGTAGGTGCCTCACTCTTTTTCACAAGAAATGGATTTAGGCACCTAAGCGGGCCTGACTTCAGGAGAGGGGTTTCTGTTGTGAATTACAAACAGAGATAGGCCCTATCTCCATGACAGGGGGAGGGCTTAGGAAACAACCCTCTCATCAGCATCTCCCATTGGCGGCTCCCTAACTAGTGTGCCGGCTTTTGTGAATTGCATTCTTAGGGTCCTTTCTCTCCCCATGCACTGTTTAGGGATCCTAGGTGCCTATCCCAGGCTTTGTGGATTGTGGATTGCAGTGTTGTTCCTGTAGTTTTCTAGGTGCCTAAAAATTAGGCCCTGTGATGCTCAACACCTAAGTCACTTTGTGTATTCAGGTCTTAGTCTCTTCCCTGACTAATCCAGTTTTGGATATACACACCCCATCAAAGGCTCTAAATGAGATCAGGCCACCCATTGTCTCCCTCGCAATTGTGCCTACTACAAGTCCTGTCCTGAAGAGTTTACACTCTATAACAGACAAGGCAGACCAATGGTGGTGACAAAGATAGTACTACTATCCCAAAGCACAGATATTTAACAACTTCCTCAAGGTCATACATAGAGTCTGTAGCAGGGCCAGGGACTGTTAAGTCAAATCTTGCTTTCTTTACAGAATCTTTGACTTTAATGCAAGTTTTTCCCCAGGAAAGAATTAAGGATTTGGTCTTCTGTCAGTATGATATGTTGTGCTATTTTCATTATATTGTGAATAAGTAACTACTGGAAAAGTAAAACCATAACTAAAAGGTCAGAACATTCAATAAACAGATTTATCTTCACTAACTGTGTTACTGACAAGGTTTGCAACTTAAATCCAATTTTGCAAGAAGATGGCTATTGCATGTATCAGAATAAGATTTTGATTTGTAAATAATTTGGAGCTTCATGGAAAATAGCAGTGCAGTGTCAACATCTTCTACAACAAATTCCTAAGTGCATTGTGTTGCAATGAGGGACTTATATCTTAGGAAGTAAAATACTTGAAAGTGCTGCTCAGCTTTATCCACTTTCTTGGTCACTGAATCTGAAAGGGTTGCATTTAATATGCCTCTTTATTTTTCTTTCCTATTTCAAGCTACAAAAGGAGTCTTATAATATTTTCTATCATCCATTGGTAGTGGACCATATTCACATCAAGATTATATTTTCAATAAACACCAGTCAAAAGTGATCATTTTGGCAAAGCAGCTCCATCATGCTATGCATTTAGGCAGAGTAGGTGTGTCTATGCAAACAGAGTCTTTTCCTGAAGTCTTTTCTCCCAGTGCATCACTAGATGTCAGGGAAGAGCTCATTCAGACCTTGCTTACACTTCTGTGGAGTTATTTGCAATTTACAGCTCTAGAAGTGAGATTACAATCAGGCCCCAGTGTCATAATTTTCTCAATAAAACAATTTGTCATCTGAACCATATTTTATGGGAAGACATGAGGTTGATACAGTCATATTCTTCCAATTTATCTTCTGCATTTTGGTATTCTGCCTCAGGCCTGGTCCACACTAACCCCCCCACTTCGGACTAAGGTACGCAAATTCAGCTACGTTAATAACGTAGCTGAATTCGAAGTACCTTAGTCCGAACTTACCGCGGGTCCAGACGCGGCAGGCAGGCTCCCCCGTCGATGCCACGTACTCCTCTCACCGAGCTGGAGTACCGGCGTCGACGGCGAGCACTTCCGGGATCGATCTGGGATCGATTTATCGTGTCTAGACAAGACGCGATAAATCGATCCCAGATCGATTGCCTGTCGCTGAACCAGGAAGTAAGTGTAGACGTACCCTCAGACTGAGATGCAGGTTTGGAGCAATACGTTCTATAAATATAATCCATTGCTCAGTGTGTTACATGTCCCCTCCTGTACTTGATCCACAGAAGATGAGTCTATTGCAGCCCTCAGTTACTGAGCTTGGCTTTTTAGCTAAAGTCATAAAGACTCATACTTTCACCTTTGACAGACTATGATTCAGTCTGTGGTGCATTAGCCAAGATGGTGGATGTCATCCAGAACTAGAAGTTTGTCTAGGTCTAGGAGTTAAACCTAGGATCCATGAAAGAGTTTGGTGAATGATGGTTAATATTTATGAACCTGGGATGATTTTTAATTGTGCTATTTTTATGCTACAAGGGCGTTTAAGCCATCTTTCCTGGGGATGAAAATATCATCGATGCATCTCAGGTATATCATTGGTTTCATGGTGCATTTGTCCAGAAATTCATCTTCAATGTGGCCCATGAAGAGATTGGCTTATTGGGGACCCATGTTAATACTCATGGCTGTTCCCATGGTTAGGACAAAGTGTCCATTGTTGAATGTAAAATGTTATGGGTGAGGATGAAATGGATGAGTTTGGCCATGTGTTTGGGGTGGATATGTGAGGATCGTCCATTGTCCTGTAAATATTTGAGGCAGGAAGCTATGCCATCTTTGTGAGGGATGTTGGTGTATAGAGAAGTGACATCTATGGTGGGAGCTTAAATTCATTTCTCTGCTAGACACTAAGGGTATGTCTACACTATGAAATTAGGTTGATTTAATAGAAGTTGATTTTTTAGAAATCGATTTGATACAGTTGATTGTGTGTGTCTCCACTAAGCGCATTAAGTCGGCGGTGTGTATCCACAGTACCGCGCCTAGCGTCGACTTCCGGAGCGTTGCACTGTGGTAGCTATCCCACAGTTCCCGCAGTCTCCGCCACCCATTGGAATTCTGGGTTGAGCTCCCAATGCTGCTGGGGCAAAAAAATTGTCGCGGGTGGTTCTGGGTACATGTCGTCAGGCCCCCCTCCCTCCATGAAAGCAACAGCAAAAAATCGTTTCTCACCTTTTTTCCTGGGTTACCCATGCAGAAGACATACCACGGCAAGCATGGAGCCCACGCAGCTCACTGTCACCGTATGTCTCCTGGGTGCTGCTGGTAGACGCGACACTGCAGTGCTATACAGCAGCATCCCCTTGCCTTGCCTTGCGCATGGCAGACGGTGCAATACGACTGCTAGCAGTCGTCATCGTCCCGTGGGTGCTCCTGGCCGACCTCGGTTAGATTGGTCGGGGGCGCCTGGGAAGACATGGGTGCTCTGGGCTGGCCTCGGTGAGGTTGGTCGGGGGCGCCTGGACAAAAATGGGAATGATTCCAGGTCATTCTCTTCTTTAAGTTTCATCTAATGGAGATTCAGTCCTGCCTGGAATATCATGCCAGCTGGAGGCTTCTGCCTCAGACTGCTCTCCCAGTCGGCAGCACCATACGGTCGCACCTACCCTAGCCTACCTCTTGCTCTCATGGCTCATGAAGCCTGGACAGTAGTAAGGAGCAGTTCAACTATAGGCTGAGCAAGTGCATAATGGTGGTAGAATGTGCCTTTGGATGTATAAAAGCTCGCTGGTGCAGTTTACTGACTCAGTTAGACCTCAGCGAAACCAATATTCCCATCGTTATTACTGCTTGCTGTGTGCTCCAGAATATCTATGAGAGTAAGGGGGAGACGTTTATGGCAGGGTGGAAGGTTGAGGCAAATCGCCTGGCTGCTGATTACGTGCAGCCAGACACCAGGGCGGTTAGAAGAGCACAGCAGGGCGCGCTATACATCAGAGAAGCTTTGAAAACTAGTTTCATGACTGGCCAGGCTATGGTGTGAAAGTTCTGTTTGTTTCTCCTTGATGAAAACCTGCCCCCTTGGTTCACTTAACTTCCCTCCCTCTCCTCCCCCCTTTGATCTCCACTTGCAGAGGCAATAAAGTCATTGTTGTTTCAAATTCATGCATTCTTTATTAATTTGTCACACAAATGGGGGGATAACTGCCAAGGTAGCCTGGGACAGGTGGTGGAGGATGGAAGCACAGGGGTGGGGTAGTTGTAGGGGCACCCCCTAGGATGGCATGCAGCTCATCATAGAAGTGGCATGTCTGGGGCTCTGACCCGGAGCGGCCGTTTGCCTCTCTGGTTCTTTGTAGGCTTGCCTGAGCTCCTTAAGTTTCACACGGCACTGCTGCGGGTCCCTGTTATAACCTCTGTCCTTCATGCCCTTGGAGATTTTTTCAAATATTCCAGCATTTCATCTTTTGGAACAGAGTTCGGATAGCACAGATTCGTCTCCCCATACAACGATCAAATGCAGTACCTCCCATTCGGTCCATGCTGGAGCTCTTTTGTGATTCTGGGAATCCATGGTCACCTGTGCTGATGAGCTCGCCACGCTGGCCAAACAGGAAATGAAATTCAAAAGTTCGCGGGGCTTTTCCTGTCTACCTGGCCAGTGCATCTGAGTTGAGAGTGCTGTCCAGAGCGGTCACAATGGAACACTCTGGGATAGCTTCCAGAGGCCAATACCGTCAAATTGCGTCCATACTACCCCAAATTCGACCCAGCAGGGTTGATTTCAGAGCTAATCCCCTCGTCGGGGAGGAGTACATAAATCGATTTTAAGAGCCCTTTACGTTGACAAAAATGGCTTCGTCGTGTGGACAGGTGCAGGGTTAAATCGATCCAACGCTGCTAAATTTGACCTAAACTCGTAGTGTAAACCAGGGCTAAAAAACATGGACTGAACAGAGACTCTGGATTTATGGCTTATTACAACAATCCGTAACCTACTAACAGGTCACTTAGAATCATCCCTTAGAATATGTGCTAATTGCTTGTGCTAAACAATCTGTTCCACCTTGCATTTTGCTGTGATGCTGGGAGTTCCTTTTCTAAACCTGAGGAAGAGCTTAGTGTGTCTTGAAAACTTGTCTCTCTCACCAACAGAAGTTGGTCCAATAAAGGATATTGCCTCACGTGCCTTGTCTCACTACTTTAGGATGCAATTCATCCAAAGAAAAGGTCCCCTACAATATCTGAAGTGATACATGACATAGAATCTTATGCAGGTTCTCTACATGGTGGGGAGGGGTGAAATTAACTCCCTGACCACAGTAATTACAAGGCTTAAGGCTTACATGGGACTTAAGTGGAACATACTAATTGTGAAAGTGTACTTGGTGAAACTGTGAGTTGTAACTATGTGGGTTCCAGGATAGAAGAGAGACAAGGTGGGAGAGGTAATATATTTTATTGGACCAACTTGTGAGGGTGAGGGTGACAGAAAAAGAGAGAGAGAGAGAGAAAAAAAATCTTTTAAGCTTACACAAAGCTCTTCTTTAGGTCTTGTGTTAGCTCAAATGTTTGTCTCTCACATGAGCAGAAGTTGGTCCAATAAGAGATATGATCTCCCCACCCTTGTCTCTCTACTTGGTGAAACTGATATTCAATCAGTGTGCTATTTATGTCATGCATACAACAGATTTGCTTCATAATTTTCTACGCAAAGTCTATAAAACAGTGGAAGCACACAATGCCCATATTTAATCTCATTTTGCAGCTGGTGGAGAGCTTCTGATTTTTACAAAAGTACAAATAGATCCTTCAAAATAAGCCTTAGCTTTTCAAATGTCTTTTTAATACTACAATGTATATTTCCACTTCGGATAAAGGAAGAATGAACTAAATTGTGTTATAAATTATAGTAATTTAATGCAGCATACTTTAATGTTAATAAAGTGCACAGCATAGAATTATGGTGATTAACTTAAATTCCAGAAAAGTTGTGTCATTAAAGAGACATCATAATACTTTATGAAATTGGTTCTTACTCTCTTATAAAAATCAGCTTTTAAAATGCACAAAATTGTATTAAAATGAAAGCTCCAGTTTAATAAATATATGTACATCTTTAACTTCCAATTGTATTTCTTGAAGGTCTAATTTCTTCAATGGTAATCTAAAAGTGACTAAAAAATTCTGTCACTTTGCTACAATAAAATTACATTTGTGAATAGGAAAAAAATAAGTTATTTCTTCTTCTTCAGGTATTTTTTTATTGTGGTTAAGATCCTCAGCAAAACAAATTAGAATTATTTAAAAGAAAATTGTAAATAATTCTATAGCAAGCAGGCTTTAGCACCTCTTACTCATATTACTTACAATCTGAGTTTTGCATGAACCACGAGAGCAGGATTTAATCCATTTTAATTACAGATGGTCTCAAAATCAGAAGCATGAATCTGAATACCACCAATCTTTGTAGAAGTTTTAGATTCATCTTTGCAGTTAGCTTTTTCTCTGAACCAAATGAACTGAAATAAAAACCCCAAAGACTTCCTTGCTCCCCAAAACTTTAGAAAAAAATTCAGATCCAGATTCAAACATATGACTCTGGTCCATCATTAATTATGATAGGCTTTGTAACTTAATTTCAGACTAAAAGTGCTATTGATGGGCAAGTGTTGGTACCGTTGAGTCATATGAAGTGTATGACTTAGTGATGCAAGTTTTATCTGATTTAATGAAGACAAGAAGCTGAACCCACTCAAAATGTCAATGTTAAATGAATGTCAATGAATTAGATTAATCCTAAACTCAAATTGGAATATCATGTTTTCTAAATCAGGTGAATCATAGAATATAGATATTTCACATCTGTTCTCCAAAGACTGTGACTTGTAGGGTAAGAGAAATAAAGATTTCAGTAATGCTACATTGTATATTGGTTGCTGCCTCATTTTGAGTTTAATGATTAGAAACGAGCCATAATACACTGTGAGAGATAACTCTAATGGCATGCCACACTTTTTGAATCGTGCCAGGGTGACTGGTTCATTTCTCCTGTGTCTGAGAAACGTAATTTCTGACAAAACCTAGTGTTATTTAGGGTTAATAGAATTCTCATCTCATTAAGTGTTTGTGAATTATAATTTTCAAAATAACTAGTTTTTTGAGAATTATCCACAGATTTTTTTTTACTAAAAGATATCATCTCCATTTTCTTTGCCATTTGCCTAAAATTGATAACATGATTTTTCAAAAAGTTATGCTCCACCATAGAAATATTTTCAGCACCTCTCTCAGTAGTGGCCCTAATCCTTCAGCAAGTTCTGCACTGGTGGGCCTCTGCCAGTGAAATAAATGGCTCTCTGCACGGCACAAGGGTCATGTGCCTGTACAGTGCCTAGCACCATGGAGTTCTGGTCCATGACTATGACTCCTAAGTATGACCAAAACACAAATAAAAGAACCATAATATTTGCAAGTGCCTACTTCTGTTGTTGCTCTGGAGCATGGAACTCCAATTGCCTGAATTTTGGAGTCAGTTGAAAATACGTGAATGCTGCAGAGAGTACTCTCCTATCATACCCGCCTACAAAGAGAAATTGAACAATCAAAGGTTTTCCTTTGGACTGAAATCCCCACCTTCCCACCCTCAATCTCCATTTTCCCTGCTGAGTTTTTCATCCACTTAAAAATGTTCCAGGAAGTATTCTTGATTTTAAATCTGAAAAACATATTCCCTCCTTTATGGAAATATGGAAAACAGCAATGGGGAAGAATTTGTGATCTTTGCAGCCAGCTGGAACAGGGCCCGACTGCCTAGTCAACATCACTTTCATGGTTGTGAAATTCATAATACATACAGCCACGCAGCACCAGAAGTCTAGAGATTTTGGAGGTATTCTCAAGAACTGACGAAATTCTCGGTCAGTGTCAATGATTTGTAGAGGAATTGGTCCATACTGTTGGCAACAGATTCACAGTAAAATTACCTATTTTATAAATTTAGCTCTTTCTGTGTGTGCATTAACTTCTGCAAATTGCAGTTCCTTCAAATTCATGTGTTATTCAGAATTACGCCACACACTTTTTGTGAATTTCTTTTCACTGTAGATCAGGAACAATTCACTAAGTATTAGATACCCAGTATTCAAAATCTGAACACATAAAACAGAAGTAGAGAATCTTAGAAAGCTTTAAACGTTGCTCATTCTGGGACACAAGGCATTATGCACAAAGACTACTGTAAGAACTCCTGGTGATTTCAGACTAGTATAAATTGAATTTTCTATTAATAGATTCACACAAAGTAATTGCACATCTATGTTTGGGCTGAGCTGTGGTTATATCTACAGCAGAACAAAAAAATGATGTTTTCGATTTGGTAGCCTAGCCATAATTTTTTTTTTTAAATTGTTTTGTTTTGAAACGAAACTGTATTTTTTTGGTTTTGCTCATCAAAATGAAAAACTAGGACAACCCACAAAATCTTTTGGGTTCGATGAAATATTTTCAATGTCAATTTGTTTGTTTTTTGGGCCAAAACTATTTGCTGAATTTGCCAATAGTTTTGGTACCCCCCTAATATGCATTTTTCAGCAAATTTAATATTCACCAAAAAAAATGCCCAGCTCTAGTTATATCTGTCTGGTTTATTTAAATCCCTCCATGCCAGGACTTTGGAAAGCAACTTTGAGAACCTTATTTCCCTGCTGTGTTAATGTCCCATTTCTAAAACACCAACTAACTTTACTTTTCCTCAGCACACAACTAAGAGAAATAGTCACAGCAGTACAGAACAGAGAAATTGGTCTTTCAAACAGAGGGGTTTATGATCTAGGCAAATGACAAGGGACCATTCTGTGTACTGGCACCTGAATAGTTTAGCCATCACAACCTGGCACTTCTACTAATGGTGAATACTACATAGATTCTACCATTAACAATTCTTGTGATTTTATTACAAGGCTCAAAATATTTGGTGTTTTTCCTAAGGCCACTTTAGTCCTGAGATTTCATGAGAATTTCAGCTTTCATTAAAAAAATAAAATAAAATAAAGTTTCTAACCCTCATGACAGGAGAAACAAGTTTCAAAACAGGAAACCTCAAACACTCAAAAATCAGAAGGCAAATAAAATATACTTCAAATTTACTATTTTTAATCAAATCTCATGATTTTGTGGGGCCTGATTCATGAAGGTTTGGCAATACTGAGATGTTACAGCCAGAAGGGACAAAGATGATCTTGTCTGACTCCCTGCATACCAAACACTGGAATTTCACCCAAAAATTTCTGTATTTTAGCCCAAACATGTAACCCTGAAATTCATTTTTTTCAGGCACCAGAGCAATGAAAATTCAATTGTTTGAATGTTTGCAAAAAACACTCATACAAGGGGTGGCACAAACGCCACTGAAGCAAATTCATTTTTAAATGCCAGTGAATACTCACAGAAACATACTTGTGTTATTCATCTGGTTCTACTATTTGTACCACAGCCACCACCTACGGCACTGATAAGAAAAACAGATTGGTGGTTGGGATCCTTGAAGTGTGACAGGAGGACAGAAAAAAAAATCTATTAGTAATAGACCAGAGTGGTATTGCAAATTGAAAAAAAAAATAAACACATTTGTCCACAGTCAAAATATTTAGCCTTTTCACAAATTTGAACCATCAGCCTATTGCAGGTGAAAACTGTCATTTTAGACTATTTAATTTCAGAGAGCACAGAGGCAACAGAACTAGAGGAACATATTGAACATGGGGCTGTCGTGTTAAAGAGAACTGAGTTATGCACGCCTCCTAAAAAAACTCTCTGCATGAGTAGGAGGCATATTTGATGAGTGTAACTTGACAACCAAAGTACTGACTTATGCATTAGTGTAGCTGCAAGCATGGGTTAGGAGTGAACAGATATACATAAAAAGTTAAATGTGGGTAAGGGAAAATACTCATTATGACCCTCATAAGAATGAAACCTTATTAAAGATTTTTTGGTTATAGCTCATTGACTCTGAAGTAATTAGCATTAAATATCACTTAGGGAAATTACTAATCTGTGGTATCTGACATGGTAAAAGAATTCATTCAAAGCTTTGAGATTCAGAACTTTCCTTTGAAAAACTGTATGATATTTAAAATCTGGTGGCAAGTAACCCATATACTGAAATAGATCCCTAGGATAATGGAGTGTTGGACAGGACTTCCAGCTCCATGGCAAAACAGGGCTATAAACTCAGTCTCAGGCTATGTCTACACTAGCACTTATGTACAACTTATGTTACTCAGGAGTGTGAATAAGCCACCCGCCAAATGACATAAGTTGCACAGATAAGTTGCACCGGTGTGGATAGCGCTATGTTGGTGGGAGAGCTTCTCCCACCGACATAGCTGCCACTGCTCGTTGGGGGTGGATTAATTAAGTTGATGGGAGAGCTCTCTCCCATTGCCTTAGAGCAGCTACATTAGAGAAATTAAAGCAGCGCAGCTGCACCGATACAGCTGTGTCACTGTAAGCTCTCTAGTGTAGCCATACCCCGAGTGTGCACAGTTTTTCGTAAACTGGCCAAGTGCTGTAAGACAGTGATCTCATTGTAAATCCCTGTAGACTGTCTGTTCCTATCAAAATGTCCAAGACTGTGGCCAGCATCTGCAAAAGAGTGAAGTAGTAGGGCAGCAGAGTCATGGCCCTATTTATATCTAGGCCAGCCTGAGAAGCTGCTTGCAGAGAGGAGCATACATTGCACCACCTTAAGGGCTGTATCAATGGCTGTGCTCCTTAGTGCCCCTAGGGGAACTGGAAGGCATTATGCACTGCCCCTCACAAAAGCCAATGCCATAAAGGGGCATTTGATCCCAGAAGGAAACACTTGCAAGTTGGTATTCCTAAACTAGCATCTGAAAGGTAATTAAAAACAGTACTAATGCACTTGAGTTAAAAAACCCTTTACTGAAGAGTCAGCTTCTATTTTAGAACATAAATTTACAGCATATGAAAAACAGATCACCTTTGATTTAGAACAAAACTGGTAATTCTGTTTATTGGAGGATCATTGTTCTGCATATGAAGTATTCATCTGAAAGTTTAAGAGCCAGCAGGTGAGGCTGATTTAAATCTTTAAAAGTGTTGCATGGGATTTTTACTGTGAGACAACTATTACAGAAATCTACATATATGATATTTGTCCCACCATATAATCATTTTCCAATTGTTAATGAAAGGGCACGCTCCAACTATTTGGGAATTTGGGTTCTGATTAGCATCCAAAAGTTACATTATTTAAATTATTTCCAGCTTTTGTGCAGATCTCACTCTCTAGTCCCCACATAACACTATTCTTGTAGCTCCTCACTACTTGATGGCAGGTATTTTCCAGGTAAGAAGCTATTCGGACTTCTATTCCCCTTCTGTATTTGTTTCTTTTAACAAAGGGTGACTGGATGGCCACAGATCTCACTGGCATCATTAAGGGTCCAGCTATTACAACAATAGAAATAGCTAATTTTAGGGCTTCAACTAGGTCTTTGGAAGGGCTTTCTCAAAAACTATCACAGGTTTTTGGGACTAGGCCTGTTTTACTTTTGAGAGTAGTAAACCTAAATCCTGGTCCTACTGACATCAGAAGCAAAACTCCCATTTTCTTTAATGGAACCCAAATTTATTCTCAGTGTTAAAAGATGTTAAAATATCAGCAGTACTGTCTTTTCCATTTTAATTCACCAGAAAACTAAGAGCAAATATGAGATTTATCAAAAACCAGAATTGTTTACAGGTCCATACCACAGTGACTCATAGGAAGTTTGATGGTTTTATTGTTGTTTAGACTAACAAATTAAATTAAAAAATGTAATTTCAAAAAATTAAATGTTACAGTTGGAGAAAACAATTCAGTTGACTCCATGGAGACAGACTTTTCTACATCTTCTTACTGATGTTTAATGAAGGCTTTTGTCTACACTAATCTAAACTCAGATTTTCCAAAGTGACTAATGATATTTGGATGCCCAACTTCAGTCATCTTTAAGGGGCCTGATTTTCACAGGGAATTTCTGAATTCAGACCCATTTAAGATGTTACAGGTTGGACGTAGAAAATCATTAGTCCCATGAATTACAGACATTACAGATTCTCAAGTAAGTTGGTATCAAATTACTTTTTAAAAAAACTTTTGAAATTGACACAAGTAATGCTTACCTGATACTTGGACACCACTTAAATTGTTTGAAAGGCAATAATAATAACATTTTAGATTCTTTAAATACATTGGAAAATAATAGTGTGTGGAAACATTAAAATAAATTACAAGACAAGGGCCCGATCCTGAAAATACATATACATGTAAATAATGACACTCATGTGAGTAATCCTGTTGGCTTCACCAGGACCACTCATGTGCAAGTAAGTATTTAAGTATACTTACAGCATAAGTAGTTGCAGAAGCAGGCCAAACAGATAAATTAGCATCATTGTTGTGATATTCAGGACATTTCCCCAAACCATAAAATAAGCTTTTCGACTGAGGAACAGAGAACAAGTCTGTCTTCTTAAATGTAGGGTCCTGTGAACAACCACCACATTTCTTTTTTTAAAACAGCACCCATCTCTGATGTATTATACAGAAACACTTGAATGTTGCAGTTGCTGGCTTTATGCAAAGACCATTTAAAAAAGTTATCCATGTACCTGGTAGCATTTATTTAGGTTTGATACCTGCAGGGCAAAGCCTTTTTGTATTATCTTTGACATTTGTACCACATCATTTTCATGTAGGGAAGTGGCAGGCTAATGTAACACCATGTCATGACAATGTAATGTCACCAAGGGCTTGTTTAGGGTCACCACATGTTAGGCCAGATCCTTAGAGGGTGGACATTGGCATTGTCCCATTGAAATCAATGAATCACTTGAAATCAACCACCTGAGGAGCTGGTTCTTTGATTTTAGATGTGCAAAGTATGAACAGGCTAAACTATTTTAAATTTAGGGGAGGAGGTTTGCATTTTATAACACATGAAAACAGACCCATTTCCTTAAAAAATATCTTGACACTTCCAAGCTGGAAATTCTCATCCCTTATGGCAGTGAGAAAACAAATTGTGTCTTCTTAAATATAACCAAATGTCATTAATGCTGCATATGTAGGTATTATGTCTCACAGAAACAAGAAAGTCTTATGTAGCCTCAAGATAAGCATAAAAATGTGACTCAAAAAGGTCACTCCCCCTACCCCGACGATAGCAGAAATGAGCCGCTATGTAATTATAGAGCAGAAAATGTATAGCCCAGGAAAATACTTTTGAGATCTGCTATAGATTTTCCAAATTCTATATGTATTACTCACCAGGAAAATCAACAGATAAAATGATTACTACAGCTTACTAATTCAAAGGGTAAAATTACATATTGCCACAGCCAATCCAAAAGCACAGGACTTTTTCAGGGTCCCATCAAGGTGAATAGCAATTTTGCCACTGACTGCAATGGGACCACAAAGATGATACACAATAGCTTGCAAAATACCTTCAACCCACAGTTTGTTAAAAACAAATCTCAGTATCCTGCATAACTTTCAAAACAATACTATTTACAATCCTGGTTTTCTTGTTCTGGAAGTGAGTTCCATTGATTAACACTGAGTTCCCATAAAAGAAGCCAGGCAAATTTTTAAATGTAAATTCATTTAAATGTATTTCATTTAAAAAGAGATCCCTACAGTTAACATGTAGCTAGACAAGATTACAAAAGAAAGAGATGGAAGGAATTAGAGTCCTGCTTTAGAGCCCTGCTCAGATAATAGCCAGCCTAAGACAGCAAACTGTCAATGTATATAAAAATAAATAGACACCACTTCAGCCCTGAACAAAGTGATCCTGACCATCCAGGAAAATGCAGCAGTCATGCAAAACATCCTAAGTGCCAAGTCATCCAGTGCCTATGGAAATCAATAGGAATCTCTCGGTCTTCAGAAGGAGTTGGGTCAGAGCATAATGGCACTATAACAAGCTAGGTAATTAGTAAGAGAGGAAGGATAGCCCAGTGGTTAGGATCCTAACCTGGACCCAGGTTCAGTTCCCTGTTTTGCCACAGACTCCTTGTATAACCTTGAGCAAGTCAGTCACTTAATCTCTTTGTACCTCAGTTCCCCATTTGTAAAATGGGGATAATGGTACATATATGGCTCAAGGATCAGGTCCAAGTTCTCTAGCTATATGGGATTTCTATATTCAGTAAAAGTCATAGCAACCCCTGAAAACATAACAGTCCCTGCATCACTTGCAGCGGATATTATTTTTGAGTCACAGGATATTATGTTGATGCTCAGACATGACAGTGACTGTACTTTATAGGGATGTTGTGAGGATAAATACATTCAAGATTATGAGGCACTAAGGTATGATGGCAATGGAGGCCATATAAGATTCTATATGCCTGCGTGCTTACACATTATTGCACCACATATCAGTTTTCCTACTACCAGTATAGGAATGACTTAATATAAGTGGTATTACTTCCTGTGCACCTCATTTATCTGTATAACCTTAGGTATATTCCATATACTTCACTGTTTACCCAATAGTGTGCCAATCACAAATAAATTACTAAAGCGAGTCCCCTATCAGATCTTTACCAATGTACACTGGGACTTTAATCTCTTCCAAAAGCAAATCTCTTGTGATGCCAGATAACAGTTTCCCCATTGAAAAAGTCAATCTGGGCATCTGGGTTCACTTTTGCTTTTAAAATTTCAGTTGTTCACCAACAGAAACACAACCAAGGACAGATTCATTTGAAGAAGAGAGAGAACAGATTTTAACCAGAGATACCATGATCTATGAAGATGACATTTGTATACCATGTACTCATGTTTAACAAGGATAAATGACAGACAATAAGGAAAGCTAAGGTGCAAATGTAGCAAGGATTATGACAGATTATTATAATAAAGAGCTAGAATAACAGCATTAACCATTAGGCTTAAAAGAGCTACCCCTCTGCCACCACCAGTAGAAAAGACAGCATGGGCTCAGATACCTCTGGTTGTATTCAACGTATCAGTGAGCAATTATGTGTTAGAACAGAGCTCAAGAATGGTTGTAAATTTATCAACTGCTGACATAATTGATACAAATGAATCAATATATCAAAGGAATATGGAGACAACTTTTGATGTTTAGTACCATCAATTCTTGAGCTATGAACTTACAAACACATGCATTGCAAAGCCTAATTGCCTTCATTAATTCTACCCCAGGAGCTCGTTGGTAGGTTACTAAAGAATAAATTAAGGTGTGACTTAGACTGATCAAGTATCTATATCCAAGCCACCACTTTCACTCAAGTGGAATGCATTTTCACAGAAAATTTGAAAAAAAAATGGAGTAGTAGCTATGGGAACTCTGACCAAACCATCAAAAAAGCAGCTGTCTCTGCAGTCCTCCTGAGCCACCACCACACAAAGAAATGCCTAACTGTCACTTTCTGCAGCACAACTCTCAGGCATAGGAGTTCCTGAAATATCTTGGAGTGGTTCTGGATCATAGCTTCACATACCACCATCATTTCACGAAGACCACTACCAAATTAAAAACGAGGAATAATATCACCCAAACACAAACTGAGAACAGTTGGGGAACAGACACTCACATCTTGAGAACAGCCATCTTGGCCCTCATCTTCTGAGCAACAGAATATTGTGTGCCAGTATGGGGAAGTAGTATACAAATGAAAATTTGTCAGTGTATAGTTGAATACTTCTATGAAAATTATCATGGGAGTTTTGAAGTCAATACTGACTGCTTATTTTCCTATCCTCATGCATCTGATCACCACCCCTCCGAAGATTGTTGGCATCCTTTCATCTGTGAGAGACAGTGGGAATTGCAGCCTATGATGTAGATGGTTTTCAATGTCTCATGTGACTGAGTAGTCCAATCCGAGACTTGCATGATCTTTGGCAGTTATTGCAAGTAGTACATTGGTTGGGAGCTGCTTGCTTCCTACGGGATTTTTTCTCTTCAAGCTGTAGGAGCCGGCTTCTGTCATGGACTTTGATACCCTGATGGAGACGATGGCGCCACTTGTTCCGAAGAGAAGAGGCAATAATATGAGAATACGACCCTATGATAATAAATCCAGACTTGTCCATCTATGAATATCTCTGACCCCATCTCCAAACAGCATTAGAACCTCAAACAGGTGTGGAGATTAACTACTACATAAATGGAAAAATGAAGGATGGCCCAATATGTGAATATGGAGAGGACATCCAAACCATGGAACATCTAGTGAACTGCTGCTTCTAATTGCACTAATATTGATACACATGCAGGAATTAGTATGCTTAAAGCCACACAAAAAGACACTAATGCTTATATAGATGGAGAGTAGTGTTTCTGACAACTAGGAAATAGCTACAACAGCCTTAAATCGACAGAAAGCTATTAAATTTGTACACAATATAGCAGAAGAGCTACTTCAGAGTTCTGCTTTAAAAGACTCTAAAAGTAAACCATACCCACAACCCTGTGGGAGAGAAATCAATCCATTACTAATCTCTGTGTTCCATAAAGGGTTGTCAGGCTTATTCAAAGTCATCCTACTTTCCCTGAAGCCAAGCAGTAAGTCTTTCAGTTGCAGTAATACGCCCAAAGTCCTGGATCCCATATCCCTCTTTGGGAAGCATTTCCAAAAATAAGTCTCTGTGTAGCATGCTGGTAAGTATCTGATGACTTGTCAAGCCTTTTTGATTTGAGGAAAGCAATCTATATGGCCAATAAACCCCTGCAAAAAAGCTCCTGGATCTGAAGGGAATGAACAGTTCAAAAAGTCTTGTAATTTTAGAAAATTTAAGTTCTCAAAAAAATCCTCATGATTGTGCGTGACCCATCCTGCCAGTTCTTTGCTGCTTTGAAAATCTGAGACTTACTCCAATACAGGGAGTTGACTAAAAATCATATAAATACATCTATAAAGCAAATCTCTTCAGCAATAACATATTGACCCCAACCATGTCTTTTCCCAGTTAAGTTTCCAATCTCACTTTGTAACAGAGATATCCATTTCCACATTTCATTTAACTCTTACAATCTAATCTGCACTTTTGTCATTGAGAGAACCCTCTAAAAAACAATGGAATGAATTTATCCTAAAAATAAATACATGGGGGACTTTGCATGACATAATTTGTCCTGGCCTGTTGAGGCAAAATACACAGGGCCAGATAGTAATCATTTTATGTTGTGGGCTAAACTGTCACAGCACTTTTTCAGGCACATGAGAAATAAGGAGGACTAATGCCCCTGCTCCCCACATTCAGATTGCAACACTGGCTACAGATGGGAGAGCAGGTGCTACTTCCCTGTTGTAAGTGAGCATGGAGGGGTGATGGTGGAGAAAAGCAGGAAGTGGGAGGAGCAATGACTCTGTTTTGCCCCCATCCCTATGTGCAAGTGAAAGTATCCAAATGGGCATGGGGAGGGGGAGAAAGGGGTAGACTGCTCCATTAAAAGAGTAAAGTAATTTACTCCCCAGCATCCCCGCATCATCCGAAGTTAATTGGGAGCAAGGGAGGCATCATTCTCTGTTCTTCTCCTACATGCTGCCCTGCACCTAGGGTAGATTATAAACTGACCATCTAGTCCTGTGTGACCTTGGACAAGTCATTTTGACCTGATTTTCAGTGGTGCTAAGTTCCATAGTTTCTACAGACCTCAACACCACATTACCTCCATATGTCCATCTATAAAAAGAGGGTAGTAAGGATTACCAACCCGTATAAAATGCTTTAAATGAAAATCGCACCATAACTGTTAAGCAGCATTATACTTATGACTAAAGCAAGCAGAATTTGGCCCAAATTGGGATGTACGAAGTTGTCAGACATCAGAAGCAAATCACAAGATCACTGCAGAAATTCAGCTGTCTTGGCCAGAGAGTAAGGGCAATGTGCAAGAGGTCAGACTATGATGATGATGGTCCCTTCTGACAAAGTCTCTGAGACCTACTTCAGAGAGGAATGGAGGCAGGAAGCAGGCCTGCACCTACTTTTTCCTGCATATCAGGACCCCAAATCCTCTTTTCCAACACAGATACAGAGCAGTACCGCAAGATAACTGTGCAACCACTGCTATTCCAGTTTATAGTCTGAAACAATGGCCGTAGGCCACTGATCTCATGGCCAATTTTGCCCTTTCCATCAGCCCATGTAATTTGCATTTTTCAGGCCAACCTTGGGCTTTAAGCAGTGCATAGGATTGTGTGGGACTTACACACCAGAGATTTACCCTGAAAGTATGTAAGAAAGATAAGAAACTTGTCAAACAAGTGGAGTTGCTGAATTGTCATTGCAAGCACTCCGAGCATCAGGAGACCTCTAAATTCCTAGCACAACTGCTGCTCACCTTCATATTAACTAATTAAATACTGCACACTTCCATGGATGAATTTAACCTTTTCATTGGTTTTCTTCCATTTCTTAATATTCCTCATATGCATCTGCATAATATTTCCAGACTTGACTTTACATTTTAAATAGATTTTATTACATTTAATTGAAATTATTTAAATTTGTTCTAACTCTCGCATTTGGTTCCAACTTCAAATATAAAAGCCCTGTATCTGAACATTTACTTTACATTACAATAATTACAGACTATGCCACTGTAAAATAAATTGTTTCTGATTCTGACCCAATGTATAACTTAGTGGTGTCTTCATTGTTGTCATGTTTATGTGGGTGCGAACAAATACTTCTATTTCAGCTGGCTGAAAACACTTGCAGCCTTCAATTTAATGTAACAACAACCTTCAGAAACAGTCCCAAGTATTCAGCTCAGAAAGGGTTTATCGATATTTCCTAAAGCCTTAATACAAGGTATGGTATTTTGATTTTTCTGCAAAACAATTTCTTGTTGTTCAGAGTTGGGTTAAAATTATTTTCTAATCTTTTTCTCTCCAGAAGTACCAAAGCTGATTCGGATTTCAAGCTTAGCTTTTTAGATTATTGTTTTAATACTATTTTCCTTTTATTACAGCTTTAGTATGGGATTTGGGATGTGCCAAACCATTGCAAAAAAAATTGTAAGGAAGTTAAAAGTGGAAGGCAGCACCTTGAGACAAATGTGATGGTATATTTTACATTAAACAAATAAGCAATATATTTCTATACCTGTTACAAGTGGATAAGAGGCATTCTCTAATGCCTTATCACTCTTGAACAATAAATGAGCCCAGGGAAGCAGAGCTTAACTATTCTAGGTGCTTGTGCATTAGACTTTCTGCTTTGGCTAACCTTTTTCTCTCTCAACTTTTTCTTTACTTTCATTGTTGAGAACATTTGGATGGCTATGATTTGAAACATCTTGTTTAAGTAATTTTAATTAACAAATTATCCTGCCAGGTTTCTAATTCATTTGGTTAATTTGCATAAGAGCTGAGGAATATATTCAAGGCTTATAAATTCATATTAACCCATACAGATTTTAAGAACAGAAATGAGTGTTTAATAAAGCTTGTTCTGTGATACTGCTGATACATTTTAACTGACTCTAACACAGAATGTTAAAACTTGTAAAGCAATCAATGAAGTTACAACAAATCAAAGTTCAATTGCACAATAATAAACTTATTCCAATTCTATCATTGTGTGGTGGTAATTTTGGTACCAGTATAGAGTTATGCATCCTTAATAAAGGGCCTTGTTAATTTGCTCAACAAGCTTTAGACCAATTAGAGGTTATGGGGCAGTTGGTGCCAACTCAGCCAAATTTAGAAATGCAAGCAGTTAACTGCTAAAATGTCAGTTTAATTATAATTTGCATTACCAAGACAAAATAAATACAAATCAGGATACACACTCTTCCCATATTAACCTCAAGTAAATATGAAGAATTATATGGAACTTTACTGTCTAGGGAAGAATAGTTTTTGGATAAGGATGGTCAGGAAATGTTTCCATGCAAAAATTAGAATGAAAATCAAATTATTTTTTGTCAGTTTTGTCTCCAGATTTTTTTGGAGGTTTCATCTGAACACTCAAATGGCACTCTCACAGATCTTGGGAGACAGACCTGTCCTCGCTTACAGACAACCCCCCAACCTAAAGCAAATACTCACCAGCAACCACACATCACTGAACAAAAACACTGACCCAGGAACCTATCCTTGTAACAAAGCCCGATGCCAACTCTGTCCACATATCTATTCAAGTGACATCATCATAGGACCTAATCACATCAGCCATACCATCAGGGGCTCGTTCACCTGCACATCTACCAATGTGATATATGCCATCATGTGCCAGCAATGCCCCTCTGCCATGTACATTGGCCAAACCGGACAGTCTCTACGCAAAAGAATTAATGGACACAAATCTGACATCAGGAATCATAATACGCAAAAACCAGTGGGAGAACACTTTAACCTGTCTGGTCATTCAATGACAGACCTGCAGGTGGCTATTTTACAACAGAAAAACTTCAAAAACAGACTCCAACGAGAGACTGCTGAGCTGGAATTGATATGCAAACTAGATACAATCAACTTAGGATTGAATAAGGACTGGGAATGGCTGAGCCATTACAAACATTGAATCTATCTCCCCTTGTAAGTATTCTCACACTTCTTATCAAACTGTCTGTACTGAGCTATCTTGATTATCACTTCAAAAGTTTTTTTTCTCTTACTTAATTGGCCTCTCAGAGTTGGTAAGACAACTCCCACCTGTTCATGCTCTCTGTATGTGTGTATATATATCTCCTCAATATATGTTCCATTCTATATGCATCCGAAGAAGTGGGCTGTAGCCCACGAAAGCTCTAAGGTGCCACAAGTACTCCTGTTCTTTTTGCAAAATCTGAAAACTTTCCATGACTTAGGCTGAGAATTTTCAATATTTGGGCTTTTGGCAACCAAACCCTAAAATGTCTGGATACCCAAAACCAAACACTGGGGGCAAGGGGATCTGATGAAAACACAACTTTGTAGAAAACAGACATTTCCTGTAGAAATCAGAGTTCTGATAAAATAGCCATTTTCATTGAACTCTGATGGAAAATTTTCCACCAGCTGTACTATTGGCCCTCCCAGAGGTAGCGTATCCACTGCTATGCGCCTTTGTTGTGTGTCGCTTATCCTCATCTGTGTGGTCAGAAAACTTTGTTCACTGGTGTGTAGGAAGTAGGTGAAGCTATGGCTAAGCCTTTCTCCAACCTCTTCTCTAGTCTCTTTGTGGCACTAACCCTTACAGAGTTCATGCAGAGGGAAGGTTCCTTAACTCCTTGTCCCCCTTCTGTTCAGTGTGCTGCATGGGCAGTGTGTGAACCACTGGCTGGGGGAGGCTAGCCCCCAGCCCTGCCCCTTCCACCCAAAGCCCTGCTCCTTCCATGCCCCCCCCCCAGCCAAGAGCCTCCCCACTGCAACCAGTGTTCCCCGCCCCAGGCTAGTGCCCCCAGCCTCCCCTCCAGCCCCAGAGCAGTTGATGCTGCCCCAGCATGACAGGAGGGTGGGTGATGCGGCCCCAGCCTCCCCAGCCCTGGAAGGCAGGGAGCACAGCAGAAGCGGGGTGGAGGGGGGCACTGGGGGCAGAGCATGGGCAGGGCCATGCCTGGCTGTTTGGGGAGGCAAGCCTCCCCCTGCCTATGGTACCTGCTGCCCATGGTGTGCTGTAATCTCATTATCTAAAATTGTACAAATACGTTCCTTTGAACAATGCAGCATTTCTTCTCTGCAAAGCTCATTTTTAACATTTCTAGTGTTTATGTAAAGTGTCTCTCCATTCCTTGATGCTTGTATAAAACTATTTAAAACCGTCCAATTTAGAGCCATATAAAGTGACTTGAGTAATCTGCCTGCAATCGTCTTGACTTGGTTCAACATCAACAAGATGAACCCCTGTATAAATATTTTATTTGTAACCTTTAGTAGTAAGAGTTTATTTTCCTTATTTATTCTTATTTGATTTATATGTTGGAATCACTTAATCAAGTAATTCTAATCAAGCAGTTGAGCTGCAGAGGCAGCTATTAAGCAGCCTACAACCCTTAGGTTGGGTTTGCTGTGAAGATATTCATTTCAAATTCACTTTTTAGCAAATAAATGTTTTGCCTGTTTTTTGCTATAGCATGAAAATTTGTGATCCCTTTCTTTATTAGTGGTTAGGTACATTAACAAACATTCATTTACTATTGTTTAACTTACTTGCTACTTAAAATTGACTGTAACAAGCTCATTTTTGGTTTTGGCCTCATAAGAATTTCTTCATAAGCTGACCCTTGTCTTTCAAGGGACTCTATTACCATCACCTTACTTTTCTATGGAGTTACACTAAAACGTGATCGATTTCTTTCTTTCCTATCAAAATTATGTTTGCCTTCTCTCAGTCGGCTACTATTACATTAAAAAATATAAAGCATAATTTTATATCTTTTTAGTATTAACATTTCAATGATCATTTAAACCAGTTCATGAAAAAGGGAAATTCCTTTTTCATGAATGCACTAGGAATCTGTAGTTTGGAAAGCTATTTCTCAGGGAAACTTTAGAAACCCACTATGAAGAAAACTAGCAAAAACTGACTTCCTGTAGGTTTGCTCTGCCCAAGCCTGGGCCTATATAACCAACCTTGTTTTATGAATTATTAATGTGAACCCCAGAGCTAAAAGGCTTAAAAAATAAAAACCCCAAATATCTCTCTGCTCTCCCTGGCAGACAAGCTATCTCTGGCAGGCTTAGTTGACATACATTATTATTCTGCCCCAGTGCATTTCTACAGTGTTCTATCATCTTAGGAGTTTGTGTTCTGTTTTTGGAAATATTACATAGTGCATGTAAATACATTTGCAGAAGAGGGAGAAACTGTGAAAGACGTAGGCTGGGCAAAGTGGGTCGCCCTGAGATGACCCATATCAGACTCTGGTTGGGTAGAAATTCAGATTCAACAAGCAGATAATCTGAGGCTCTAAGAGACCAGAGGCTCCAGGAAGGGGTCTTGCTTTGCTCTAGGCGTCTTACTGAGAGATTCTGAACATTATAGAAAGCTGACTTTGCAGTACTGGCCAGTAGGTTAGAGCAGAACCTGGTATTGCAAGATTGTCTGAACCAGAGGAGAGCCACCCCCAATACCCACTTGACTTTTTGCATTTGAGAGTGAGGGTTTAGGTGTACAGTGACTGTCTTGTGGATAGGAGTTCCAGACCTCAGTAAGCCCAGCAGTTAATATTTGGGGCATGGAGTCGGCCATAGCCCCAATGCACTGTTTGAGTTTTGCTCATCTTTATTTTTATGTAAAAATAGGTATTGTGTTTTACCAAATAAAAGCTGTTTATGGTTTCATAGTCCCAAGGACACCTGTGTGCTTGCAAGTAGGGAAGAAGATATCAGTAAAGAGGGCCAAGCAATGTACATTTTAAGTTCCTAAAGCCTGGGAGCAGATAAGATTTTAGGTGGGAGCTGGAGGTACATGTTCTGTTTTAGAAAGCATCCCGAATCATGTTGGATCTGGCCCTGGTTGCTGCCAGTGGCACAAGGCTGAAGCGTTATATTAGTATTAGTCATGTATTTTTGGCTATTGGTCAACTAAGTCCTGTCCCATGACCCATTTGAGGGAATTTCCAGTGTTTGTGTTTTTCCTAATGGCATTTTTTTAATGGAAAATAGCAACATTCTTTGTGCAATTGTTTCCAACATAACTTTTGTATTCAAGTTAACTCTGAGACTAGGACAAATTCCTTAATTTTAAGAAATCCAGCATTACCTTGAAATGAAATAGAGGATGCATTTTAAAATTTGCCAGAAATTTCAGATAAACTTATCTCTGTCTTTACAGCATTCACTATACTTCTCTATAAGTACCGGAAATTCTAAGGTAATATTTAATTTATGTAAAGCAGCTGGAAAGCTTTTAACTACAAAGTCTGTACAGACATAATGGCATAAGTCAATATGCATGCAAGCCATAATTTATTTGAACTTACTGCATTTTTATGAATGGTGTTGGAAAAAAATATAAATACCCTCAGTGAATAATAATAATAATAATAATGTAAATTGGAGAAACTATGTGTTTGTACTGCAGTAGTGCTTAGGAGTCTGTCATTGTGATAGGTGCCGTACAAACACTGAATAAAGACTGTCCACAAAGCTTAGTTTGGACCCCAATTCTTCATGGAGAAAAAGTACTAATGGACCCTCACTGAATTCTGTGGTACTCTGGGCAAACAAAAGGGTCTGCCTTCATGGTTCTCAATGAAGGATCGGAGTCTTAGTGAGTCTAAGATGCTATGAATCTTGTACGTTTCAACTTCCAGAGGTGGTAACTTTGGAACAGTAACAATCAGAACCGACAATTTACAGTGTTGTATTTTGCGTAGTTTTCACATCGTTTTGAGTTCCTTAAAGTTGACTTAAGGATGTACATAAATAGGGATACAATTGCACAGGCACAAGTGCAGTTGGGAGTTACTGCTGAAAATTCAATCCTCAAAATTAAGTGCTGGTTTTGTATAACTCACTGAAATTTGTGTTTTGGCTTTATAACTTTAGAATAATAATAATTATTAACAAAGAGTTATTAATTGTTCACCCAGTACTGAATTTGAACAAGCACAGATTACATTCAATCACCAAAATTATGTAGTGAAACCCAGGCAGTGTACCCGGTAGCCTTTTGATTAAGCCTGACCATACATCCAAGTGCTTGATTTTGTTGTTATTCCAGAGTAATTTCATTGACATCTGTGAAGTTACTCCTGATTTACACTATTAAGAGCAGAACCAAGCCCAAAATGTGACATAAAGCTAATAACATAGAGAAGAGTGTTGTAAATGATCTAACTACAACAAATATGACTCTTTATTCTACTTAATTCCCATCTCAGTCCACATTTGTAAGGTCAAAACATTACAAAAACCTAAAACAGACTGCGGCAATCTGAAACAAACCTGTTAAGTTAAGTTGACTGCATTGAGGCATCATTCTGCATAAGACTCCGAGTGGGTAATTGTATGTCCTGCTTCACAAAACAGGAAATCCTTCACTTTCAAAATTCATTCACCTTTTCTCTCTCAGTTTTTGTTACATGTGTGTAACATTAAAACTTCCTTAGGTGTCATCAGCTGGTTAAGTTGTCTGACAGCTCTCCACACTCCTCTTGAATCATAATGTTATAAAAAATGCCTTTAGGACCCCTTATAAACTTCACCTAAAAATAAATCAATCACAATTGAGATTTTGATTGAGAGTGCCTTTTCCAATAAAGTTTTTTAAAGCTGGAAAATATTTAGTGTTGGGTCCATCTGTAAAAAGTGAACTGATAAGACAGGATGCCCAAAGATCTGTGTTAAAGGGAGTTGAGCCTGACAGTTCTCACAAAATGCACAGAGCATGTAAACTTTAAGGCATAGTACAGTCTGGTGAGTAGAGCTCTCAGGAGACCTGGATTCGATTCCTAGTTTTGCCACTGAACTGCTGTGACCTTGGAAAAGTCTCTTCCCCACGCAGCTGTCTGGATTATTTAAATTGTATGCTTTCCAGGGCCAGGACTGTTTCTTACTATACAGCAGCTAGCGTGAGACCCAGCTCATGAGTAGGCCATTAAGTACTACTGTAATACAAATGAGAAACAACAGCGGTATAGCTCTGCCACTAAACATTACATCTCAGAAATTTGCTGCAAGACATGACATTGTGCATTATTTTATAGGAAACTGAATTTGCCCTGCGTTAAACTCTTCTATTATGGGTACAGATCATGAGATTTGTGGGACTGATGCCTGTGAACTATTCAGAAAATAAGCACAATTTGTTAAGAGTGATTTACTGTGTGGAAACAAACACCTTGTACCAATTTCTCTCTTTGATGGTGTGGTCTATTGCAAATATTCCTGGACTTAACCGCCAGACAAAATTATTTGTGTGGCTTTTTGCAGCATTGAAGCTTTATAAAGATCTATATTCTGCAACTATATCATCTTCATGTAGTTATCAGATCACACAAGGCAGGTAGGATCGGGCTAGAGCATTATTGGAATGGGAGACATCAAGAGAAAACTCAAGAGCACTAGGAAATGGTGCTGGTTGGCAGATAGTGCTATTCTCCCCTCTGAGTTTGTATTGAGCCACAGAACCAGCAGAATGCTGTGGGGCACAGTGCAACGGGGGATGATGTTTTTCAAATGGGATTTAAAACAGAGCTCCTCATTGCTCAAAGACATTAAAGTTCACAGCTCTTTGAAGGAAGGAGGGAATCTGGCAAAATTCTAAGTTGTTCCTACCTGAATTCCTTCTCTTTTTTTAAAATCTGGATATGGTATTCTTTACTTCTTGCATTAAACCTGCTGCCTGGTGTTTGGTTAGGTCACTCCAGAGGAAGCTAGTCTTTGCAAGTATCTTTATATACTTTATGCTTGTCCACTTTGATACTGCGCATGGTAGGAAACTGAATCCAGCAGATCTACAGTGAATGATATGGAAGAGAGGGAAGCAGTGGATCCGTAGCACTTTCCCCCCCCTTTACCAAATCCTACAGGAAATCCTTCAGGAATCCGCAGGTTTGAAGACTAAAGCCCAGGTCAGGAGAGAGTTGGCTGCATGACACCATCTCACTTCAGTCTTGTAGGGACTGTTAAGCATAGATTACTGCTAATATTGCTGATGCTCCCATGGGAGTAAGGCAGTGTTTCTCAAACTGGGATTGCCGCTTGTGTAGGGAAAGCCCCTGGCAGGCTGGGCTGGTTTGTTTACCTGCCCCGTCCGCAAGTCCGGCCAATCGCGGCTCCCACTGGCCACGGTTTGCTGCTCCAGGCCAATGGGAGCTGCTGGAAGCGGCGTGGGCTAAGGGACTTACTGGCCACCACTTCCAGCAGACCCCATTGGCCTGCAGCGGCGAACCGCAGCCAGTGGGAGCCACGATCGGCCAGACCTGCGGACGGGGCAGGTAAACAAACCAGCCGGGCCTGCCAGGGGCTTTCCCTACACAAGTAGCGACCCCAGTTTGAGAAACACTGCAGTAAGGCACGCCGTGAGGTGCTTTGTGGCAGCACTGTGACTCTGGATTGGATCTCTTCCATGTGCATATTTGGAATCCTCACAGGTCCTGGCACACCCCATAGGTTTAGAAAGCCCATTCCTATTCTGCAGGGACAAAGCCCACTTCCCTTGACAGAGTGATCAAGAGAGTTCTACAAGCTGAAACTCATGAAGTCTCCTCCCTAGGAGTCAATCCTACATAGGAGGAAGCACCTGGCTCAGAGCTGGCAAACCTTGTGGTAAATTTTATCACACACTTTGGTATTTTTCTTGATGATCTCTCGTATGAATGCAGGATCATTTAATACTTCTCTTCTTGATACACGTGTAATTCAAGTCATATCTTACTTGCTAAAGATCACTTGTGGTCAGTAAAATTGAGGGAAAGAGTGCTTAAATATACTTTAAACCAAGGTTGCCAAGATTTAAATGTTGTTTTGCTATTGAAGTGGCATAAACTCCAGGAAGCTGCAATTCATTATGAGGGAAGGGAAACTAGCTTTCTTGTAATTAACAAACAATGCAAGTTGTATTTTTCATAACTATTGGTTGTGGGAGACAATTCAATAAAAGTAAGCACTCTAGCCCTTTGATTCACTGCCTATTAGTCTTCTTATGCTATTGAATGAAAGAAGGCAATACTACGGTCACACCATCTGGAGTGGCTCGTGACCATGAGTGCCTACCTTAGGACAGACTGTCAAAAACAGGGCTATGAAACTAGTCATATGTTCTATGATTAGATTTGACCACCCCAGTAACATGTGAACTCCTGGATCACTATATTTGTCTTACCTTGGAGTCATAGGCAATTCCCTTAGGCTCTCCTGTCTATCTTGCCACCCAGGCAAGCTGGTCTTAGTGATAAATGGTCACTTACACCAAAAATCACACCATATTCAGATTGCTTCTAGTCCCAAGAGACCAATAAGTTACTTACCACCGATCAGTTGGTACCCTAGATTTTGCACCAAAGACAGCCTGTAGCCAATCCTGTAATAAACTATCTAAAGATGTATTAACTGAGGCTATGTCTATACTACTGCGGTAAGGCGACCTACTCTACGCAATTCCAGCTACGTAACTAACGTAGCTGGAGTCAATATACCTTAGGTGAAGTTACTGCGGGGTCTATATCACAGGGGGGTCAACAGGAGAAAACCTCCCGTCGACTTACCTTACACTCTTCTCGTTGGGGGTAGAGTACAGGGGTCAATTGCAAAGCGATCTACAGTCCATTTGGTGGGTCTTTACTAGACCTGCTAAATCGACTGCCAGTGGATCGATCTCAGAGCATCAATCCCGGCTGTAGTGTAGACCTGCCCTAAGAAAGAGAAATGAGAGTTATTTACAGGTCAAAGCAAGTGAATTTATACACGGGCTATCATCTATGGTTCCTAAAGGTGACAGACATGCAATAATCTGTCTGTTCAAAGTATCTTTCAGGGTGGAGCCAGGTTGACCCTGGGACTCTGCTTTAGTTCAGGGTCTCTGGCCCTATGAGAGTTCAAACAGAAAAGAGTTGAAAAATGTTCTTGTGACCCTGTTTTATCTTTTACATTGGACCTTCCAGTCCATGAGAGGAATTCTCTTGCACATAGTATTTCCAAGATGTGATAGGGCCATTCACCAATCCTTTGTATTGTGATGTTTTTTAATGGCCCATTTAATCTTGATAGGCCTCATTAATGGGTGGGGACATGGGGACGATTCCTATACCTGGTTTCACAAGTTCTGAGCAAACAAGTTATAAAGCAAAAAACTCCAATATTTCCTAACAATATGGAATACAGATACGTGAGATTAAGGCAGGCATCAACTTACAAGCATTCCATACCGTCTAAACACTAAATACATACTAATAAGACTAATACCCATTTTAAACAAAACTAACATACAGGTGAGCTGGTTTGGTTTCCAGCTATGCATTTGTCAGTTCTTAACTAATGCCTGTGGCCTTGGCCAGAGACAGCACTTGATTTACCAGCATCACAACAACTTTAAGAGCCAAACAAAACAAAATCAATCTTGCATTGTTTACAGGTCCGTCTTTTAGGGCTAAACTTCTTTGGATCACATCCTCAACAAGTGTAAATTAGCATAGGTCCTGTGACTTTAAGTGAACTATCCCAACTGATATTAGCTACACATCTGTCTCTTTATCTTCACCTCTCTGTGTAAAATACAGCATGACTGAGAGTTCCCTGACCTTGTTTTGTATTTCAGTAATCACAAAGATATGATCCCAAGTAATGGCCCTTTTTTAAAGCTGATGTATCACAATTAAAAAAGGTATTGGGGTCGGAGAAGTCTCCAAAGGGAAGATTTCTTTCCCCAGTAATTCAAAGGGATTGTGTGTGGGGTTGAAATCAACATAGGAAAGATCAGGTAAATGCATTTCCCAGAAAGGATAACAGTTTGAGCAATGGTGAAGATAAGCATCAAGGATAGAGAGAGGTCAAATCTGGCAAGTAGGTCTCCTTGTATCCATAGTCAGGAGGTGTTCATCATAGAGATGAAGTCAGTGATTTTTAAAAAAGTCTGTGTAAGTTTGCAAAAAGATCAACGCAGAGCCAGATTCCTGGGCTTTAAGCAGCATGAAGTGGTAATTCTTAAGAAAGAAAAATGCGACATCTGCACACTCCTTAATAGAGTAAGGGAAGGAGAAGGAGAGTCTGTTGGGAGGGTACAGCAGGAAGCCAGTGTTTTTTGAACAGACACTCAGAAGTGAATGGAAGTGAGCCTAGGGAAAGTCTGGAGGGAGTTGAAGGGGGTGTAGCTAGTAACTTATTCTGACCCCCTCAATGTGCATTTTACATCAGCTTGGACTCTCCTTCAAGACTTCCTTCAACTCAACCATTTGCCAACATGTAAGCAACACTGCGACCACTTACATACCATTTCTGAATTTGGCCAGCTGAGTCCAACGGAATCTAAAATGGTTTAGCTCACAAGCCTAGGGCCTAGAAGATAGGATTGTAGCAATAGAAGCAGCTAACAGAATGATAATTCAATATGTAAATTAAATGAGGCCACACACTATTTTCACCTTCAAGCAAATCTGCTCATAAGTTACACCCAATTAAGACTCCCTTACATTCATTTTCCATTCAGTAACTGAGTGTTTATTAAGTACATTACAGAAGCAGATTGGAATTTGAGTTGGTGTGTTTATGTATGACTTTATTTCTGAAATTGGCCCCAAGTCACAAGTGACATCAATGAATGACAGGAGAAAATGGGACTCACACTTACAGGAGCTATGGACAGTGGGCTTTCTTAGCGGACATCAATCTTCAAGAGGTGCCATGTTTCTCCCAGGTCTAACTCTTTTTTTTCAGATGCTAGGAAGTAGACTCGAGTCCATGGTGGGGATCCACGTAGACAAAAGGGAAGGGGGAAATGGAGGGAACTACATGAAAGTAGGGGTGCATGTTGATTAAGATATGGAGAGAGAATAAGTAGCACAAAGCAGAGAACGAAGCCTCGAGAGAAGTGGAGGGTGGGTGCTTTGGGGTAGTAGGTAAACTCAGACTGGAAGGTCAGACAGGACCATCGTGATCATCTAGTCTGATCTCCTGCACATTGCAGTCCACAGAACCCCACCCCCTCTGGTAATAGACCCCTAGCCTCTGGCTTTGTTACTGAAGTCCTCAAATCATAGTTCAAAGACTTCAAATTACAGAGAATTCACCATTTGCACTAGTTTAAACCTGTAAGTGACCTGTGCCCCATGATGCAAAGGAAGGCAACGCCCCCCCCCCAAGGGTCTCTGCCTGTTCCTTCCTGACCCCAAATATGGTGATCAGTTAGACCCTGAGCATGTGGGCAAAGCTCGCCAGGCAGATACCTGGGAAAGAATTTTCTGTAGTAACTTAAGTGGCAGTGTAGACAAGTCGCTGTCAGGTATGTCGGTCAGGGATGTGGAACCCCCCCCCCAAATGAAGTAACTTGCATTGACTTAAAGTGGTGTCTACACCACATTATGTTGGCAGAAGATGCTCTCCCACTGACATAGCTTCCAGTTTTCATTGGAGGTGGAGTAATTGGGAGAGCGTTCTCCCATTGATACAGTGCATCTTCACCAGATGCACTACATCAGCACTGCTGCCAAGAGCAAATTGAACAGATCAAGAATGCCCCAAAAGAAAAATCAAGCTAGATGCTAAGTTGTCAGTCAATCTTCCATGGTTCTAGAATACATTTTCTTAATGTTCCATATGATTTCAATTTTATGCATACATGTTCGGTAACTATCTTGAACAGTAATGGATATAGTCCAGCATGATATATTAGCAAGTGTGCTTAAGGTATCGGGCTGGTACCAGAGACTTGGATTTAGTTCCGATTTCTGCCAGGCTTCCAGCATGGCCTTCATGTTTCTCTCTGCCTTAGTTCTGTAAAATATTTCACTTCTCCTACCCTTCCCTTGTCTACCTGGGTTGTAAGCAAACTCTTTGGGACCCCAATAGAGCCCTGGTCTCAGGAGGGACTTCTAGACATTATTTTATCATAATTAATAGTATTAGTGCAGTAGTGAATTGGAGCAATGTTTTCATGAAACTTTCAGCCAAGCCAGTTATGCAGCTACAGGTGGTAGGGCTAAAGTTTGAGTAAGCATCTGATCTTCTATGAAGCATACTGAACCTCCAAAGTTGGAGCTTCACCCATTATTGCTCTTAGACAAGAGACTTTGTAATGGACTTAGGAAATGACAGGACACTGGTTAAGATTTAAGCGCATGGAATAGTGCGCTCCCCACTTCCACATATAGACAAGGTGATTAAGAATTGGAAATCTTACACTATTTCTCATGAATCACTGGTAATATTTTATGGCCTTCAATGAGACATAGGCAAGACAAATAGAAAGTAGTATGATTGTTAAAAAGGCAATTGTTTTGGCTGAACGTGCATTTCTTTTCTGTTTATAAATATTTACTGCTAACAAGTTTCTTAGAAAATGGATCACGGCAATTAAGGAAGCACACCTCCACTGATTTCAGTAAGACCTAGAACCGTCTACACTAGCTGATGACTATAAATGTGCTCTTCAGGCATGATAGGTTACATGTTTTAGTGGATGATTTCTAATTTTGGTCAAAATGCATTTTAGTCTTTTGCTATTAGCTGCTCAGAGTGCCATTGCTGCTCACTAGAATAAAACAAGTACTCCTACACTTGACAGACGGCTTATCAAAATTTGCCAAGTTGTAGCTAGAACGGGTTTAAAAGAATTTCAACTTAGTTGTCCTGCTGAAAAATGGGGTTTAGTCCAAAGTTATTTTAAAAAGGGAAATTTCATTGATTGCACTTTAATAAGAAATTTTGAACTAAAGAACTATGGTTTTTCCACAAAAAAAATTGAATCCAGTGTTAAATTTGGAAATTTCAGATTTGTTCTTCCTCTCTCTTTACCATTTTGCAATTAAATGTAATAGAATTAATATCTAAATTCCTCCCCCAACCCTTTCCTTTTGTCACTAATTTTTCCCAAGTGGGACAAGTTGTGAGAAACTGGAGAGGAAGAAGGAAAATGTTGTGTCTGATAGGAGAACCCTGAACATTATTCATTTGATTGCATTCAGAGGCAAAAAACTAGAAAGGAGAGAAAAGAAAAATAAATTCCCTCCCCCCACTTTAAACCCTGTAAAATGGAAACAACTCTGAAATGTTTCACAAGTCTGCTTTCCATTTTCAAAAAGCTCTAGTTTAAGGAATCGAAACATTACTTAGTATCAATGATACATGACATGTTTTAGCTACCCTGAATTACTTACACTGAAAGAAGTTGGCTGGTGAACTCTTTTGAGCTTTCCTCCTTACTGACATTCTCATGCTTCAGGGCGTAAGTCAATCTGAATGGGTTAGACAGAAATGACTGCTATGGAGAGCTGTCCCATAACTATACCTTGCTCTGAAGCATCTGGTACTGGCCACTGTCCTGGTCTTTGACTAGATGGGTCTCTGACCTGATCCACTACGGCAATTCCTATATTTCCTGCTAGAAAGCTAGAAAATTCAAATAGGATCAGTTGGATGCTGCATTCATGTGATGCTCTCAGAAGCACAGCTAATTCTTCGGCAGCACATACCAATCTCTTTACTGATGGCAGGTTTGGGTCAGGATCCAGTTGGAAAAGAGTCTATACCAGTTAGGGAAACAGTATTTCTTCTTAATGACCTATTTTTATCTCCCATCTTTCTCAGCAGTGGTACTGAATGCTGATAAGTCACTATATGGTCCAGCTCAAGCAGTGATTTTCATATAATTAGCTATTTGAGGTCACAATCTGCCAAAGGTGGGTAATTACTTTCTTGTACCCATACATATTAAGGAAATTGACCATAGCTTACCTTTCAATCAAAGGTATTTTTTCCTTGGGATCATGGGAAGACTCCTTTGATATCAGTGCAGGGAAACTCCATTGAGCCTGCCTGCACCATTAATGGCTTAAGTAGAAGATTTGGGTTTGTAGCACATCCGGTCCTTTTAACACTGCAAACACAAAATGGTGGTGTACTTAAAATGCTGCTGGCAGCTAATGCTTGTTTTAGAAGAAGCCAGTTTATGGCCTTTAAAGGTACAGGATGTCTAAAAGTTTCGACTCTGTCACCTCCAAGTGAATCAAAATTGCTACTTGAACGCTGAGATTTCATTTGCTCTTGAGATTTATCTGGCACAAGTACAGCACAAGACTGATGTAGAATATATCAAGTGAGTTATTAGCCCCATATACAACTCTGTCAAGTGTGAGAGCACTTACAAGTATTGCAGATAATGGAATACTAACCCCTTCCTCCCCCCCGCACACACCTGTTGATGTATCTAACTGAAAAGCAGTACACCACATTGCAGAGGCAGGATCTTTGTAAGTTAATATGAACACTATTTTTGATCACTGTCTTGCAAATGTCGCTATATTTAGTGACTTCTCTTGCCTCTTCACCATGGAAGGTTACAAATAAAGTTTCCTTACTGTTGAGGCCATTAAACTAGCTCAGACTGTTAAATCAACAACATTCCCTTCTCTACCTGACAGTAAATCTTGCCTATTTGGTCCTTTGTACTTCCGCTCTCTGTCCCCAAAACAAGTGTTACCCCTGCCAGCATCCCTTTATTTTCCCACCTAAATCCTGTTGAGTCTGCATTTTGTTCAGTGAATTTTTGTAGTGCCAGAAATGATGCTTCATATATGTGGCTGCTAATTGCATATGTAGAGCAGAAAGTTGAACTAGCAATAAGAAGAGATCTGGACCTGAACTCCCTGTTTTCATCAATGTACCTTGTAACACTATATTAATATAAGAATCGGTAGAAAGGGACACTGCAACGTTTTCAAAAGCTGAGTGCAACAAAGTGGCATTATTGCATCCTCTTATTCAAACTTGCTGCATTAATACATGGAATCTTACTGTTCTCTTGTTTAAATAGGCCACTGTGTGGAACTGCTTATGTAATAATTTATTAATATAGTTTGTTGGCCTTGTTACTGGGATGTTGACTTATGACGATATTGGTTTAGCTTAAGAGGGAGCTGTCAGGAAAAACGTGCAGGAATTGAAAGAACGGCTCAAGATGAACTAACCCTCAGCCAACACTTGAGGTTTGTTAAGGGAGAGTGACATGAGTGTTAGCTTTGAAATTTACCTCCTCCACAGCCAACCTGAACATCTAATTTTGTCCAGCAGTGCAAAAGCCTGGGAACACAGAAGAACAAAAGGACATCTGGCAGCTGATAAAGTATCTCTGAGAAGGTGTGTGGGGATTGTTCTTGGGAGAACCAGACTAAAGTGCTGGGTGAGGAAGTTAGGCCTGACTAGGTTACCATCAGGGCACGACAAGCCTTAAATGTATATAGGCTATTGCTTTTAAATCTTCTCTAAATGCTTCGTTCCTATTTTTAAAATAAAACACCACTTTTGTTGTAAGAAGGCTTTGTTGTCCTATTCATATAGCACTGGGTAATAGATTCCTGAAGGGAAGAACTGCAGGTACCAGAAATCAGACTGGCTGGGTAAGAATGGATGATACATAGGCTACTGTAATACAGGGCTCAGTCTAGAAGTGAGAGAATTGCAGATTTCCACTGGAGGAGAGATAAAGGCGGGGGAAGATTTCCGGCTAGCCCAATAAGCATGAAAGCGCCTTTCCTGTGGACACATACATAAAGTGTTTGAGTGTTCTCAGTTTCGCATACATAAATACTGAAACAAGAACAGCATGAATCATCTGTCTTTGATAAAAGGACATCAAAGGGGTTTCAAAGCAACATTGGTTTGTCATATTGATATTATAGGATAGCAAGTTTTTGTGTAAGGTCTTTTGCATAAAGGAGACTTAAGCTAAAAGAGCCATCCCTGTATTTCTCTATTAGTCCCTATCTATGTTTATTTCATTTTGATGATGATGGGAGGTAATGGGTTTCCAACAGGCAGTAGGTTTCCAAGCCCTAGCCCTATCAGCCTTTCATCATATCATTACAATGGTATTGGGTGAATCGTGGGTCACAAGGGAAAAATCTTGATAAAAGATTCACTCTGTTTCATTTCTTCCTTGCTGTATTATTGAGTCATCATCCTTTGAGCTGCTCACTATTTATGATATGCACAAAATACATAATTAATTGTCCAATTCAACACTACTAGCCCTGTGGCCTCTGACAGACTTTCATTTATCAAAATTGTGTTGTTTTTTCTTTGGATTTATGGTGTTGCTTAAGAAATTAATTTGGTCAAATCCCCCCAGAGGCTGAAGGCAGCAAGCCACTCTTTCATTTTCATTGAAGCTATTGTTAGTGGATTTAAAATTTTCTTTTTAAAAAATAATTAATTTACATACATTAGCAGTTAACAAATTCTAAAACTAGGAAGCCAGGAAAAAATCATTGTAATGTATTTCTACATCTTTTGAACAAGTGCATCATGCCCACTACCTAACCCCCAATTTGTTATCCCTCTTATCCTGCAAAGGATCTTATCAACATGTTTTCCAATCCTTTTCACTCCAACAGTGTTTCCAGCCTTGTCTGCTCCTTTGTCAGCCTCTCAATCACCTCTGTGCCTTTTACCACACAGCCCTGTACGTACAGTACAACCTCCCAGAACTCAACTGCAAGGCCCCTCCTTTCCACATTTGAGTCCCTCATAGATGCCTACACTTTGAGCTGGGGGGTGTAATTCCCAGTTTGATGAGATATACCCTCACTACCTCTGAATGTGCTATTATCCTAAACATCGTATAGCTGGAATGGCACGAGGAGCTAGCTGTCCCAGGTACGTACCTGTCCGGGATGCTAGGCATGTACTCAGGTGGCTAGCCTCTCCTGCCGTTTGCCCCACTGCAGTTACACACTATTTTAAGTACATGTGGGGAATGTCTCCTGAAGCTGGGAATCACACCCCTAGCTCAAAGTTTAGACATACCCCAGGCCCACTTGTTATGCAAGTCAACTTAATTCACTATTTGCACATAAGTACCTGTTGTTCCCTTTCCTCCTACCTCTGTCTACTTGTCTGTCTGTCCTTGGATAGCAAGCTCCTCAGAGCCGGGACCAGCCCTCTTGGGTATTTGGAAAGCACTTAGTACATCATAGGTGTTACTGCAAACAAAATAGTAAGTAATAATAACTGATATATTGGAGGGGTTGATTTGACAAAAGTCAAAGTTGGATTTTAAGCTTTGGAAGGCAGAATAAAAGGAAAGGTGGATGAAAAAGTTTTGGGTACTTAGTACTGAAAACTACTGCCCACACCATGGAAGTCTCACTAAGCTGAATGGTGTTAGAGTTTGTAGTACCAGACATCATACTGTGAATAGTACAGAGCAGAGAGATAGTTTTAATATATGGAACACAACACATAGAAGGATGTACTTTCCACTGATAGTTCTTAGAGCACTGGCTATCAATGGAAAGTACATACTATGTGTTGTAACAGTTGAAATATTATGTCATGTGAGGAATGGAAAATAGCATGAGATTATCTAAATTTGATTTTTTGTATTTATTCTATAAACAGGCAACATGAAGGAGTTCTTACAAATTTTGTGGTGGTAATGAAAAATGCTGCAAATATCACATTGTTAACAGCTGTGTTTACACAAGGTAAGAGGGGGTCAGGGAGGTTCCTTTATAAAGAACTAGGGGGGCTTTGGAAGTTCAGAAGACTGGATCTCTTTCTGTACATGGGGAGGAGGGGCCAGGTAAGTTTATTATTTGGGGGATAGAATGGATCAAAAAGCCAAGAGTATAGGAAGGCACATGAGACTACAAAACAATAGAAAACAGAGGTGTACAGAGATCAATTACAGCTGTGGCAATCGTTCAGATGTTTCTTCTTATATTCAGTTCAATAAAATCAATGATTCCCCTTTAACTGTGTTCATGATCCTTCTGATAATTGCTTTCCTTGTATATTCTCGTGAAACCAACCCCACTCAGACTTTGAATTTCATATATCAAATAGTTCCAAATGCTCTAGAGACCATGAACTATGTGTTGCAATAGTAAATATTGACTAATCAATAAATTTTAGAAAATGGTATGCCCCTTTCAGACAGACAATAGAAAGCAGTTACATTTGCTCCAGCTGATTCTCCTGGATCTAATGAATGCCAAAGTTTCTTAACATCTGGTACTTTGTATCAGAACCCAAGCGTCGGGGACACATAAGGGACATATTGATCAATAAAGGTGTTTAGAAAGTAGCAAATCTTAAGGGAAAGTGTGTGGTTACAGATGATAGCGGGATTATAGTTAGCCAATCCAATCCAAAGGAAAAAGGAGCCTGTACTGACTGTGAGATGTCAACTTTTACTTTATTAGGTTGTGAGAGTGGCAAAGAGGTATTTCATGTGTAAATGATATGCTTGTTTTTTTTTCTAAGTGGCCAATTGCATATTTGGACTTCAGAGACATCTACGTGTGTTTTTTGTCTTGGGCAGCTACTGAAAGCTGAACAGAGTAGGTAGTTGAAAGAGATGCAACAGAAAAGCAAGAGAGAGTTCCTGGGGAGAAGGAGCACTGACTACTGCTGAGCTCACTGCAGGAAGAATTGTAGTGTGCTGACTATCTGCTAAAGGTACATTTCTCTCTGCTGTAAATCCGACCATCAGACTTGATATAGCCAATGCAAACTGGTATTCCCCACAGGTAGTATACTCTTAACTGAAGCATACCGTACTGCCCTATTAAACGGTTCTTTGTTGTTTTGTTCTATGGTTTATATATTTAAATGGCAGTCAAAGCAGAATCCTAATATAAGAATCTGTACATATCCTTACGAGGCAGGACACAGAGTAGCGCCAGTAAGGGCTCAGTTCTGCTTCCACTGAAGCTAATGACAAACTAGATTCAGGGGGAACAATAGGATGTATCCCCCAAAACTTCCATATAACTATGACTGTGCGATCTACTTATCTCCCAAGGGCCTTGTAATGAGATACTGGAGGCTACCCACTGGTGAGTGTGACAACATCAGGGGATTTATTCGACCCGTTCTGACACGCTCTTCCTTCACTCTGACGGAGTCACAATGCTTTCTCTTTGTGGTTTGGCTCTTCCTCTTCATGATTTGGCCATCCAGCAAGGCCACTATGCAGTTCTCTCCTTCTGGGAAGAAAAGTCTCCCTGGACCAGCTGTCTGGGTGTCATTCCAGGCATTTTTCTTATCCAAGATTGTGCCACTTTCCTAGTGGCTAGCAGGGGAATCCAGGTGTCCACTACTCTGGATTCCAGCCCAGGGACCCTACAATCAGCAGCCAAGGTCTGCACAGTCTCAACGCTGGCTCCTGTTTCCCTGGGCTTCTTCCTATTCTGCCCTCTTCTGGCTGTCTTCTCCACCACCTCTCCGGGTAAACCCTTTCCCTCAGGGTCAGGATCCCAGGGCTTCTGCTCCTTCCCTGGGTTTCCTTCTTCTCCTCAGTAAGCCCAGAGAAGGACTGAAGCCCCCTTCTGCTCTCCCTTTCTGGCTTTATACAAGCCCTGACTACTCCTGCCCACATGGGCTCCATCTTCAAATAGTGCTTATCAGTCAAGCCTAAGTTTCCCTCCAGTGCAGCCTGTTAGGTTAGTTAGCCCCTTATGAGACATCTTCACCCCACACCACCCCAAACAGATTAATGCCCCATCACAGACCTGTTCTAATATTCCAGCCCCTGGTTACTTTCAAACAGGCACCATTAAAAAAAAAATCAGCCTGCCTGAGAAATAGTTTCTCCTTTCTCCCCCTCCACTGCCAATTTTATCCCCAAATTACATTTGCCTGAAGCCCAGGACAGACAAGATTCTCTCATTTCCTACATTGTACAGGAAGTGTTTTCTTCCAAAACACAGATCTGATGTTATATTCCTTCCAAGTATCACTTTCCGAGCAACCTGAAGCTTTGTGATTCTAACCTCACATGACATCATCAGAGTGGTAGCCTTGATGTATAACTGTAACATACAATAGTAGTTCAGAATAGTGTTAATATTGTGTTGCATTCACAAGAGAGAATTGTGTGCAAAAAAGGAGTCCAAGAAATGGTTCTTTCATATATTCAGTAAAAAAATATTTGACTGTGTGCCAGTTGGCTTTAACAATGGAAGGGCATCAATAGAGACTGAAGGTCCTTACAAGGTTTTATTTGCATTATGACAGTATGATTGCTCTTATCCATTTATCATGACCCTTGTCGAACCTCTGCAGGAATGAGATAGGGCTCAACCGATGTCCATATAAAACATTGCTCTGGAACTGAGGGCACTTTGTTCTCATAATGACAGTACTTGAGAGATAATGTTGATGAAGCCTAACATGGTTGTGCCATGGAGAACATTGCACTATAGATGAGGAATTTAAGGTGAACAAGTGTTTTTGGAAAAATAAGCCAATTAAGAACTGCTTGAAACCTGAAACTATTAGCAAATTATGCAGATCCCAAATTAACAGAACCTGGGCCAGAAGGTGATGGTCCTTCACATGGCCATATTATTGTGGCCCTCCTACATTAGCAGTTGCTGTGCTCTGGAAAACATAAGGATGGGTTATTCCTGCTCCCTGCCCCTACACCAACTGGACAAGGTGGCTGGAAAAGGAGGAGTTAAGGTCATGACTCTGGCCACCTTCCTTACTAGCTCACAGAATGGGACCAGTACACCAGAGGGAACAATCTTTGCCAGCCAATTCACAAGTGCAAAGCATGCAATCCCCGTGTACACAGACTCTCTGGTACAATTTCCCCAGTACTTCTCCATACAACACCACCCCCTAACTCAGGACTGTGGCATAAAAGCTGTGATCTACCTCTAGTTTATAGATTTTTTTCAATTTTAACAACATATTTAAAAGGAAAAACATGAAAGGATTTTTACCTTTCAAGGTTCAATTCCAAGCTTGTGTTTTATCTTCAGTTGCACATAGCGTTCCTCGCACCTAAAGCAGAGCAGGATGCTGAATCCCACTGCACTGCTATCACCAGCTAGAGGGGTCAACAGCTCTTCAACAGAAACCTAAATGGAGATTTCATTCCAAATTCTGTTTCCATTTAAGTTGATGATACTTTTGGCAATAAACTCAGTGGGTGAAGAAGTACTTAGCAGGAAAGTAGCTAATTTTGCAAGATGTTATGCATATTCTTCCAAAATGCTCAAGAACTTTAGTTTCTAGCAGGCAAATTTTGCTATTGATCTAATCAATAAGAGCTCTCATCAGAGCCAATGGACCTTTGTTCCACTAAAGACAACAGAATTTTGGTCACTGATTTCAGTAGGAGCAGAGTTCTAATTACCTCACAGGTTTGAACACTAAGGGTGTGATCCAAAGCCTACTGAAACATATGGGATTTTTTCCCACTGACTTTAATGGACTTTGGATCAGGCCCTGTTGGAGGGAAGTGATTTTTCCACTATGTATTTTGTTAAAGAGTGGCACTGCTAGAGTACACTATAACCTTGCACTTCTACCAGGCTGATAGAGGACTTTAGGATCCTCAAACTCATTTTTATTACATCCTTAATACAGAAGTGACTATCTGAAAGTAATTGCCAAATTTGTCTTGTTGGTGCAAATACAAATGACAAGGACCGACTCATGCCAGCTGCCATAGAAGTGGTGAAATTTTCAAAGTTTAAGTTTCATTTGCATTATTCAGAAGCCTTTCAATATATTCACACTTCCACATTTGAATAGACCTCTGTTTACCAAAGCAATGAAATAAACATTTGGTTTAAAAATGCAGTTCTCACTTGATTTATTATATTCATTAAGTTTTGTCTGCCTCAACAACAAAGCCAGCACACATCGTTATTGTTTTTCTCTGTTGGTAGAATTCAACCACTGTCAATTCATCTGAAATTGAATAAGTTTACTCAAATTGGTCTGTAAACCTGTGTAACCTTCCTATGTAATTTAGGAAGTTGTCTACCTGGCTATGCAGAGAAGGTGGATTTTTTATGAATTATATTGTTTAAACTACTAAAACCACTTCAGATTAAAAAGGCAAACAATGAGAAGTTGTTTGTCTTATTTAACATTATCCTTAATGTTCATTGACGGTGAATACATGCTCTATCTGTAATGTTCTATGATGCCTAAAATATGGTAAACACAACTCAGAACATCATATTGACTGCTTTTCACATTTCCCCCCACTTGCACATTTACGTTTGGGTACCCCTCTATTTTCAGAAGAAAACAGACAAAGTTTAAGGCTCTTTGGGGCCTGTTTTGCTGTTTTCTTGTATTTTTACTAACTGTTTTGTTTTTAAACTGTGAAAGTTAGCCACCCCCAAAATAACAAAAATATATATACCTTAAGCAGTCCATCCCCAACTTTGTGGCAAATTAACAGTCCATGAAATTAGAGTGGATGCCTCTGATTTTAGAGCAGAAGGCCCAAGAATCTAGACTTGATGTCCAGATTAGTGAGATTTTCAGCTAGTAATTACTATGTCTGTGGAGTCAGACTGGCACCAGCTGTTGGGTGAGAGTATGTGGACATGTAAGTTTGCCTTCCAATGGGTGGACTACATTGAATATCTGATACTCTGATTAATGCAGTTACTCCTTTTGCTTATAAAGCACAGAGCTTGCGTTTGGTGTTGAACGTCTCAGGGTCTGTTATTGCTGAGAACCATGATGTCTACATGCTATTTGGCCATGGATTCATTACAACAGTAGGAACCTAAGGACTAGCCATATTCATTCTATGGAAACTGACAAGAGTACTGGAGGAATGGACCTGAAAAGACTCAGAGCTATACAACTCAAGAGACCTGAAAAGCTAGCTGTGTGCAGCAGAATATCGAAGTCCTGGGGAACAGACAAAAAGGATAGCAGACAAGCTGAGCAGAGCACTGGAGAAAATGTGAAGCCTGCAAGGATTTTTCTAAATCAGAATATATTGCTGGCCAGGCCAGCAGCTAATATGCAGAAAAGAACCAAAACAAGACAGGGACTTGTGAGAGGAGAAAAGGTAGGGGAAAATAATTCCAAAGTATCCTTTCCATCCCAGGATTGATTTTTTTCTATAGAAGAGTGTCCATTGGGAATAGAGAGAGACAGCCATTCTTTATTCTGTATATCCGTATATATGAAGAAACAAATATTCTTTCCTATAACAAAGTTAAACTGCTTGGAAACTGAGCTAGTAAAAAAATGGGGCTGGGGAGAGAGAGGGGAGATAGACCAAGTAATAAAAAAAAAAAAGTAGACCCTAGTAAGTTTAACCTTCAGAAATCTCTATCTGGTTTAGAGCAGGATAGACTTTCAGCTAAAAAGTAAGTTAGGGGAAGTTACTTTTCATGGTGTGGAAGCAGAATTAAAAGCAGGGTAAATGTTTTAGTCAATTTAAGGATGGAATGAAAGGTAGCCCTAACCCTAACAATGCAAGAGTTGTAAGAGGTGCTGTTTCTCACCTCGCTTCTCTGCCCCACTTTTAGTTGATAAAGATGGAATGCTGAATTAAGCAGAAACCTTGAGATAAAGTAGTGTCTGAAGGGAGTTTGTATAAACAAAGGATAACCGTTAGTCATTGATATATGTAATGGGAAGGTATAAATACTTGTCTTATACTGCTTGTGGGGAGAAGATCTGCCTAAGGTCAGGGGGGCCCCCTGTCCGACTGCAGTCTTCCCTTGCAATTGCTTGTAATAAACTGTCTCTGTCTTGTTGCTAACAAACTCAGAGTGAAGACTTGTTTTCTTCCACAATGGTGAAATATACTATAGAAAAACAAAGTATAGAGGATTTGGATTTTTGTTTCTATAAGCCATTCTGCCTGTCCACTATATGTAGAACATATGTATTAGGTTTGGTTTTGGTGAGGGAGAGGGCTCCATTTTGGATGAGTTTGAAGAGTGTGGTACTTGAAGTTCGTGTTGCTAAAAGTTCTGGAGAAATCAGCTACAAATTGGGAAATAAAAGCTGGCCTCAGATAATTAAATAAAAACAAATGAGAACACTGGGAATTTTAAAGGGTAGAAACCTGACCTTCATTAATTGTATGCTGATGACAAACCGAAAGGTGGACATTTTTTTTTAACCAGATGTTTGTTCTAATACCATTCAACCATTAAAGAAAGGTTGCCCCCTGAATATTTAACAAATGAGAATAGATAAAGAATATTAAAGATGCACTACACCCTTCTTCTCTGGCAAACAAAAGTCTCAAAGCTCACAAGATGGCTGCCATTTGTTCAAGAGGTTCAATTTTTTTATTGCAAGCATGAATGCACACATTAGACTACAGGGGGAAAAAACATCCTCAAAAACAATCTTAGGACCTAGCAGAGAATTCAAAACTTCACAAGCACAAGGAAATTCGAGATTTAGAACACGTCTTGTGAATCAGAACCACATATCCATACGGTGATGGATAATTCTGAAAGAGTTCAGAGTAGGGACTCAGATTCAGTATCGAAAAGTTCTGAAGAGATATGAATTATCCAGGCCTCTAGAACCTTCAAAAAAACTGTCTGGCAATGGCATAAGAAAAGGTTTTATTTCAAGTTTATGCAAGTGAGGGTTTGGAGGAGAGAGCTCTGATAGGGATTGCCTTCAATTAAGCTTAACATGGGGATGAGAAGGAGGAATAATATGGGAAGTAAAGGAAGGGAAGCCTAATGGGGACACTACAATTTGAAGCTTTACAAGAAGCCTCTCTATGGGGCAGATCCAAAGCCCACTAAAGTCAATGGATGTCTTTCCATTGACTTTAGTGCACATTGGGTCAGGCCAATCTATATTCCAGACAAGCATGACATTAAGTTGAAGCTGGTTGGGAATTTTCCAATGAAACCTTGTTTTGTCAGAAAATGCCCACTATCTGAACCCAAAATGTTTAGCAGAAATATATTGGGTTTGATGAGCTTCTGATGGAACCCTGCCTGCCAGAAGCCTGCCTTGTTTCCTGCCAGCACAACTGCTGGGGAATCCAGGCCTCAATGTCTGCAGCTCTGGGTGAGCCCTGGCAGGCTGGGAACCCCAGGGTTTCCAGGCTCCTTGATACAGAGGAGGAACACCTGGAAACCCTGGCCCTAACTGGGGCTCAGCCTCTGGCTTTGCAGATAGGAGTCTAGACCCATGGGAGATTCCAGGGCTTCCAGGGCTTCTAGGCTTCCTGCTCCACAAGGGTACTCCTCCTGCTGCCCCCAAATCCCCGGGAGCAGATGATTTCTTTGCCATTGAAAATTTCAGCTTTTCTGAACTGTAACAAACTTTTCAAAAAAGTTGCAATTACCTTTGAACAAAAACTCCCCCTTTTCAGCCAGCTCTACATACCGATAAGTTAGGGTGAAGTAAATTACAGAGATGTTGTAGGAAAATTCAGTTATTGGGATAGTTAGGTTTTATAACATATGGTTAAGAAGAAATCCAAATATGTTAAGGGCACCAAGAGTATCTTAATTCTACACCGTAGTAACATCGGGGGGGGGAGGGGCGGAGGAGGAATAAAACTAATACTTAAAAACACTTAAAAAAAAAATAAAACTGGGTTCACAAATTCTGAAATGTCTGAATGGGTTTTGCATGGTGCCACTACAGAATACAATGAAGGTTTCTGCTGAAGGAGAAACTTTCAGCTGTGGAAATAACAGGGGAAAATTACCTTTGATCCCATATAATGATATCATGTACTCAAGAATTCAATGAGATTTAACTACATGTGAAGTTTGAAGAGTCCGTGACAGGGCAGAGATAAGATTGTTTGGATGCCTTAACCATTCATTTCTAGACCTTAAACTTTAAAAAAAAAGTGTTAACCATAACCGTAAGCTTCCTTGGTTTACCATGCTGGTTTCTTGGATAATTACAAAGCACCTGTAATTTAGTTTACTATAAATATGTGTACCATTGGTCATTCAACTAAAAAACAAAACAAAACAAACCTCATCAATGACCATATTGCTTACAAAAGTAGGGGCTACATGTCTCTCTCCCATGGAAATCTCTTAAGAAGAAAAAAAATGCACTTAATAAGCCACAAACCTAAGCTGATGAAGTTTCATTGAGTTGTGAGTTTGAAGACTTTCAGAATGGTCAGGGGAACTCATTCCAACTAGACAGAGCTGAGGACTTCAGTAGAGGGAGCCAGCCCCCCTTTGTGGCCTCCTACTGTTGCAACTGCACCCTAACTTGCTCAGAGATGGAAATAAAACTGGCATTATATCCCACTCAAAAATCCACAGAGTGGCTATTCTCAAGCCACAAATAAATCTCAATGAAGGTACAATAGCAACCCCTCTGGAACACTGCTCAGCATTTTTATTTTTTTTTAAATGGCCACATCATCTGGTATGGATGACTTGTGGATGGCACAAAAATTGCCTCCTTTATTCTTGTTTCCCCCAAAGAAGATGAGACAAGGCTGAGGATTTAGCCTTTTATTTCTAAATATGTTTTACTTGCAATCTGTGGTTTAAGAAGCTCATACAATGAAATATATTTCTTGAATAGGCTTAAATATAACTACTGCAATTTCTAACTTAAGTCTAACTTCATCTAGTTCTAGGAAGAACCTCTGCCTAGGAAGTTAGGACAGTCTTGAAGATGACTGGAGGAGTGAGAGAACTGCTGATGATACATTGAATGATGTAGACGATAAGAAAGTTCAGCCAGCTTGGACCAATGAACCAAGGGACCCAAGTGCATTATATGCACTCAGATGTATATTAGTATAATCTAGATGTGTTTTAATTGGAATGTAAATTCATGTTCCATTATGTGACTAAACAGAGTTTAATCTTAAATGGAGTCTTGATTTGATTGGATAGATTTGAAAGTCAAACATACCTTTAGTCTAAGCACATTTTTCATTGGTAAACCAATATTCTATTGCTTCAGTATCTTTTCTTTGTATTTGCCTTTTTGCCAAGTGTAATTCACATCACTATAAACTCAGGTTTAGCTGTCAGTGAGACTAAAATGCTGAAGTTTTTATATATCTGTCATCATCAAGTGTCATTCGTCCACTATTAGCACATAATGGTATTCTAAGTTATTCATACGAGGAAACAACTGAGGTAACCGTGTGGTGGTGTAAGTGTTAACATTTAGTAGAAATAACCATGTTCCTGCAGGTATTGTATACATAATGATAATATTCATGGTGCCGGACAGGAGTACTCAGTATTCCTGTAGCTGGAATGACTGGCTGATGTATCATATAAAAAAAATATACATCCATCCATTATATAGGATGGACATAGCATTTAACTATTAGAGTATCATAGCAAATATTTTTACCATTCTGCAAGAATATTTTCTATCAGTAATCGAGTCAAAAAGTCAAGATCTTGAAATTTTTTCAACCCCAAATCGGAAAACTATTTGATTTTGGTCAAAATATTTCAATTTGACCACTTTTATTTTTTTAAAAAGTAATTTCAAACTGTAAAGTAAAACCAGAATATTTTGAAAATGTGAAAATGGATGTTTTGACAAAATTCTGAACTTTAAAAAACACCAAAAAACTTTCAAGTTGAGAAATTTGTTGAAACGGATTTTTTCCATTGAGACATTTTGTCTTAGACAAATTGGCATTTTTGAAGAATGCTCTACCTGTAAAGGGTTAAAAATCTCACTGCTATGCATAGGTAAAAGGAAGGGAGTGGGCACCTGGCCAAAAGAGCCAATGGGAAAGCTAAAGCTTTTTTAAATTGAAACAGACTCCCCTTTTGTCTGTCTGTTGTGGTTCTCCAGGGAAGAGGGGACAGGGCAACAGCTATGCTGTAAGAAGTTTGGGGCCAGGTATGAAAAATCATTGGTATCATACCTAAAAACTACTAATTTGAAACCCCAGATATGTAAGTAGATCAGGAGATGTCTAGGAAGACGCGATTAGGTTTATCTCTTTTTATTTCTTTATGGTTTGTGGACTCCTCTGTGCTAACCCCAGGTGCTTTTGTTTTGCTTGTAACCTTTAAGCTGGACCTCAAGAAAGCTATTCTTGGTGCTTAATTCTTGTAGGTTTTATTTTTAAAATCTAGCAATAGCCTGAGTTCCCAGATGTATTTTTTATTAATACAATTTACCTTTTTTAAGAACAGAAATGAATTTTTTGTATCTTAAGAGGTTTGTGCACACATTATTTAATTAGCTGGTGGCAACAGCTAATTTCCCTCTTTTTTTTCTTTTCTTTCTCAGCTCTTCCCTGTGTGTGTGAAAGGGCTTGAGGGTACCGTAGAGGAAGGAATTCCCAAGTGCGCCTTCTTGGGCTCTGAAAAGGGTTCTGCACTTGGGTGGTGGCAGTATCTACCAATCCAAGGTTAAAAAAAAAAAGCTGTGACCTGGGGAGTTTAATACAAGCCTGAAGTGGCCAGTATTAATTTTTAGAATCCTTGCAGGCCCTCACCTTCTGCACTCGAAGTGCCAGGGTGGGGAATCAGCCTTAACAAAATGGAATAAATGTCTTTAAAATTCTTGTATCACTATCATCGTAGCTATATTGGTCCCAGGATATTAGAGACAAGGTGGATGTGATAGTATCTTTTACTGGCCCAACCTCTGGTGGTGAGAGAGACAAGCTTTTGAACCTACACAGAGCTCTTCTTCAGACCTGAGCTCTGTGCAAGCTCAAAAGTTTGTCTCTCTCACCACCAGAAGTTGGGCCAATAAAAGATACTACCACATCCCCTTGTCTCTCTGGAGAATTTTTGTATCTCTTTGTTCTGAAGTTTCTTATGCAAATTGTTTGATTTGGTTGAATTGTTAATTTTTCTCTGTACAGTATGTCTCCCTTAGACATGTATATATGGGAATTGAGGAGAACTCAGACCCTCCCATTTTCTTTTCCATAGTAGGTACTGCAAGCCATGCAACTTGTTTATTGGCTTTCCCAAGGCTGGGCAGTATACAAAAGCAGTACAGTTGAAGTCAAGGGCTTGAATAATCTTTTTTAAAAGATGTAAAATTCAGCCATAAACACACAGCTTACTTGTAATATCTTGCTGTGATCTGTAGTCTAGCTACAGCTTGTCGACAGGCTGTACATAAGACAGAGCTCTGTATCCATTTGTGCGTGACAGCTGTGAAAAGACGATTACAAAACTTTGCTCAGCTGTCAACTTTCTTGTAGGGAAAAGTTTTAAATGATGCAGTAGATAAATAAATACATAAACACTAAATGAAGATTTGTGTATCAGTCCCATTCCTTTGTCCAATCTCTGGTATAAATGGCATATATTGCCTTGAAACTTTTCAAAGTCTTGACATTTCTATGACTTCAGGTTCCTGTCTAGATTAAGTCTAATCGCTATCCCCTACATTTAAAGTGGGATGTAGGGATTTAGCAGCATGCCTCCCATTGATGTTAATGGGAGTCACTAGGCTAAATCCTCACGCAAAATACTTTGACAATTTTCTCCTTGTGTGTTCAAAGCCTCTAAAGTAAAAAAATGGATTTCAACCTAGTACACAGATGAATTAAAATAATCCATAAGACTAAACACTTGACTATTTTTGCTAATAAAGTAGATTTTCTGTGACTTGTGATGAGATTTGTGATAATTGCCTAAACAAGATCAGTTTTTAAAAGAAACAATTCTACAGTCCCAGGACTACTTTGTTTTTTAGCAGTAAACAGAATCATTTTCATAGGTGCAGCTATCACTTTAAATACACTGCAATGTTCCAACATCTAGTTAAGGATTTTTCAAGTTCCTGGAAGAGCCACAAATCTTGTCAGTTAACCTGCTTCACTCTTTGGCACCCAGCCTGAAGTCTCTGGATTGTGTTTTCGGAATAATTCTCCTTCCTAGCTATTGTGCTGTAACAGCTGCTCTGCAGTTGCTACTCCTGTCTAATACATAGAGTAATAGATTATAAGGGGAGAAGGGACCATTGTGATCATCTAGTCTGACCTCCTGTATAATACAGGCCATTGGAATTCTCTGAATTAATTCCAATTTGAACTAGAGCATATCTTTTAGAAAAATATCCAACACTGATTTAAAAAGATTAACTGATGAAGAATCCACCACAACCCTAATTTCTATTCTGACTTTGTCTAGCTTCAATTTCCACTCATTGGATCTTGTTAAGCCTTCACCTGCTAGACTGAAGAGCCCTCTACAACCAAATTTCTGTTCCCCATGTAGGTACTATAGACCAGGGGGCGGCAACGTTTGGCACGCGTCTCGCCAGGGTAAGCACCCTGGTGGGCCGGGCCAGTTTTATTTACCTGCTGACGTGGCGGGTTCGGACGCTCGGGGCTAGTCGTGGCCGCGGTTCGCCGTGCCAGGCCAATGGGGGCGGCGAGAAGCCGCGGCCAGCACATCGCTCGCCCGCGCCGCTTCTCGCCGCCCCCATTGGCCTGGGACGGCGAACCGCGGCCAGTGGGGGCCGCCATCGGCCGAACCTGCCGCGTCAGCAGATAAATAAAACTGGCCCGGCCCGCCAGGGTGCTTACCCTGGCGAGATACGTGCCAAACGTTGCCGACCCCTGCTATAGACTGTGATCAAGTACTCCAGAACCTTCTCTTTGTTAAGCTAAACAGATGGCGATCCTTTAGTCTTTCACCATAAGGCACATTTTCCAATCCTTTAATCATTCTTGTGGCTCTTGTCCAAACCCTCTCCAATTTTTCAACATCCTTCTTGAATTGTTGATGGCAGAACTGGACACAGTATTCCAGTAGCAGATGCACCAGTGCCAAATACACAGGTAATATAACATCCCTATTCCCACTTGGTATCTCTGTTTATGCATCCAAGAATCACATTAGCTCTTTTGGCCACCACATAACACTGGGTGCTTATGTTCAGCTGAATATCGACCACGATCCCTAAATCTTTTTCAGAGTCACTGCTTCCCAGGTAGGAGCCAGTAAATATCATCTATGTTCTTTGTTCCTAGCACTTTACATTTGGCCATATTAAAAACATATATTGTTTGCTTGCATCCAGTTTACCAAGTGACACAGATCACTCTGCATCAGTGACCTGTTCTATTCATTATTTACCACTCTCTCAATCTATGTCTCAGCTGCAATTTTTATCGATGATTATTTTATATTTGCATACAGGTCATTAATGAAAGGGTTAAGTACCATAGGGTCAAGAACAGATTCCTCTTGGATTCCACTTGAAATATACCCATTTTGTATTTTGAGACCTGGAAATTAGCTAGTTTTTAATCAAATCAATGTGTGTTGTTGATTTTGTATTACTCTAATTTCAAATCAAAATCAAAGTGCTGTGCAGCGCCAAATTAAATGACTAAGGGCTGGTCTATACTTAGCCGCTAGTTCGGTGGCTGGAAATCGAACTTCCTGGTTCGATTTATCGCGTCTGGTCTGGACGCGATAAATCGAACCAGGAAGTGCTCGCCGTCGACTGCGGTACTCCAGCTCAACGAGAGGAGTACTGCGGAGTCGATGGGGAGCCTGCCTGCTGCGTGTGGACCGCGTTATTCACGTAGCTGAAGTTGCGTACCTTACTTCGACTTGGGGGGTTAGTGTAGACCAGGCCTCAGAGAAGTCTAAGTATATTACACTAACACTATTACCTTTATCAACCAAACTTGTAATCTTATAAAAAAAAACCCTCAAGTTAGTTTGCCAGGATTTATTTTGCATAAACCCATGTTGTCTAGCATTTATTATACTACCTGACTTTAATTTAAAAAAAAAATAAAGTTCTGTATCAGCTGCTTCATTATTATGCCTGAGATCAATGTAAGGCTGACAGGACTATAATTACCTGGGTTGTTATTTGCACAACATTAGCTTTCTTCTAGTTTTCTGTAACTTCCTTAGTTTTCCAAGATTTATTGAAAATCAACATTAATGGTTCAGAGAACTTCTCAGCCCACTCGTTTAAAACTCTTGGACACAGGTTATCTGGTGCTGATGATTCAGAAGTGTCTAACTTCAGTAGGTGCTATTTAACATCCTGCTTAGTTGCTGATGCAATGGAAATTTTCATAATCATCAGCCGACTTTTCCCAAATACAGAGCAGAAATGTTATTGAGCACTTCTGCCTTTTCTACATTATTTTTGACAGTTATACCTTTTATATCTAGTAGTAGATCAATGCCATTGTTAGAATTCTTTTTGTTTCTCATATACTTTTAAAACATCCTTACTGTTTATAGCTTCACTGGAATTCTCCTTGCATCCTTTGCTTCCCTTATCAATTTTCTGCAATTCCTAGCTTCTGATTTATATTCATTATCATTAACTTTCCCTTTGTTATAAATGGTTTTCCATAGCTGCTTTCATTTCCAGTCTAAGCCAGTTTTTTTTTTTAAAAAAAAAATCAATGTGGCCTTCTGTCTTGATTGCGAGGTGCCCCAAAAGCCACAAAGTGTTCTTAAACAGTTCCCAATCATCATTCACATATTTCTGTTTAAATTCTCTCTCACAACAGATTTGGCTCATAGTTATTGCAAGTTTTGTGAAACTGGCCTTTTTAAAGCTATATATTTATATTACTGGCTTGGGTTTTATACTGTTTGCAAGTCATGATCACTTGTACCTAAGTTAGCACTAATTTTTAATTTTGTGATCAATTCCTCTGTATCTGTCAAAACTCTAACACAGAATTGACCCCAGGATGGGTGCAACACTGAGAATTAGGAAGTTGTCTAAAGACTGCAGTAGTGTGCATAGGAAGGAAAAACTAGTGCATTTGCTTAGCAGTAGCTCCTAATCCTTTCCCTAATCCTCCCTTGCCTGACTCCCATCTCCCTGTGAGGCAGCAGTAAGGAATCTGCACAGAAATGGGTCTCACTCCATTGCAGAAGTGCATAAACAGGACACAATCAACACAGCCTTCCCAGGTCTTGCCTCTCATTTGCAAATCAGAATGGGCTTTTGTAGTAACATGCCTATTCAAAATGCAACATGTTTTGTAGAACTTATTGGGTTTGATAAACTCTGACAAGCAACAGGTAGGATTCCAACAGAATCCTGATCAGTTTCCTGCTAACTCACTTGGAGAGTTCAGGAGCCCAGTCTCCATGTCTCTGGGATGCAGCCTCCTGAGGCTGAATGCCTTGGAGCCAGAACCCCAGGGCTGCCAGACTCCTGGGCTAGCTGGCTCCCTAGGCTGCACAACTCCCACAGCCTGGAGATCCAGCTGCTCAGTGAGTCAGACAACCTGTGTTGAATAGGGGATTGCAGGGCTTCCAAGCTCCCTGTAATGTTGCTGGGAGCCTAGACCTTAAGACACCGACTTGAGCCAGTCCTTCCAGGTTTTCCAGGCTCTCAACTCTGTGGCAGGGAGCTTGAAAGGCATGGCAGCCCTGGACTCCAAGACCGGCTGGTCAGTTTCACTGCAGCTATTCAATGGTGGGCAGCAGTGAAACTGCCAAGAATCACACCAATTTCAGTCAACAAGTGCTGGGTCCTGGGATCATATTTCCTTTCAGAAACATGAGTCAGTGTTTCTAAAAAGGGGGGGGAAATGTTATGAATCTTTGTTTCAGGGAAAGCTTGAAAAATTTGTCAAAAAAAAAAATTCCCCTGAAACAAAAATGCTGAGTTCTGGCCAACTCTAAGAACCACACCAGTTTCACTTGTTCAAAGGTCCTCTACACCCACAGAGGAATAGGCAAGATTTGCCTCTTCATGAGGAGGAAGTTCCACCATGAGTTTTCAAAGCCTCTAAAGGCTTTATTTTCCTTTGCACAACCATATTTAAACAGTGAGTCTGACACCCCTCTCTTGGAAGTCGGTGACAAAAGTTCAGTGTTAGTCAATGGTAGCAGGACTGGGCATACTATGTACATTCGCCTTTCTTGGCAACACTGAAGCAGTGTGTTTCTCAAACTGTGGGTGAGGATCCCAAAGTGGGTCATAACCCCTTTTTAATGGGGTCACTAGGGTTGGTGTTAGACTTGCTGGGGCCTGGGGCTGAAGCCCAAGCCCCACCGCCAAGGGCCGAAGCAGGGTGGCAGGGCTCAGGTTACAGGTCCCCAACTGGGGCTGAAGCCCGTGGTCTTTGGCTTTGGCTCCCCTGCCCGGGGTGGTATGCCTCAAGCTTACGCTCTGGCTCTTCCACCTGGGGTTGCGGGGCTCAGGTGGGCTCACGCTTTGGTCCCCCCTCCTGGGGTCGTGTAGTAATTTTTGTTGTCAGAAGGGGGTCGTGGTGCAATGTAGTTTTAAGAAGGGGTTCTCAACTTTGGCTGGGAAGAGCTAGGAAAGAGTAAGACAATATTAGTTAGCAATGATAAGCAGTGGTGTCATTGCACCACGGGCCTAGTAGTAGTCAAGGATCTACCTGTTCAAAGCCCTTGATCAAGATAGCAGAAAACAGCAGTTTGGGGCCCAGTCTTCCAGAAGCTGAACATCCTCTTCTGAACGCCTTCAACTTCCATTGACTAGACCAGGCCCAGGCAAACTAATGGCCCAATCCTGGATGCCATACTGAAGCTTAGTGAGATTGTTTAATAAATAACTTACAATACTTCACACTTACATCTTCCACATGACAATCTCAAGCATTAGTGTAATGAGCTTTGCACCACTCTTTATCTGAATGAATTTACCAATATCTAATTTCTATAGCCAATAGTTACTTTGAAGTGTCCTTCTAAACATGGACCAAGTTCAATTCTGCCATCATTCCATTGACTTTAATGGAGCGACATCAGGAATACATGTGAGGACAGCATTTTTAGTGATGATTCAAATTCCAATTAGAATATTCTTCAGTGCTAATGTTACAGTCTGAAAGAGTTGGACCCAGTTCCTAACATGCCCAACTCTGAGAGGTTCAGAAGAGAGATACAAACCATCATTCTGAGGGGAAGAGTGAAATCCAGCTCCCACACCCTAAGTGTTGCAAGCTTTAATTCATATTAGATTGAAAGCTCTTTGGGGCAGGGAATATCTCCTTATCTGCATTGCACTGAACACTTCAGCTGCTCAGTAAATAATAATTCATGTTCCTTCTTCAGAGTAACACACTCAGCAAAACAACAACAACAAACCCCATCCCCTAAAAATTGAGAAATAAAACCCTTATCTAAGAAGCATCCTGGAAGTCTAGGGGAGAGGGGGGGGGATGGCCCACATACAAATATGGAATAGTAAAAAGGCAATCCAGAGAGAGACTGATATATCTGATTAAGACCTCCTGAAAACCAACACAGACAGTGAGATGAATAATAAAATATTCAGAAGGAAAGAGCTTAAGCAAATTATTTCTATTTATGGCAACAGGGATGTGTTATGATATACAAAGTCAGAAAAATCCTGGCATATGGGATGAAGCAATTAGATGCTGACAGATTTATTCCTGCCATTTACAAACACAATGGGAATGTTACTTCTAAACCCAAATAAACTGTGCAGTTTTTTACTCCTGTCTAAATGACAGATGTTTATAAATCATATTTTAGGGTGCCACTCACTGGAGTATGATTTAAATAGGAACCAATATCCTTAACACATGAGAAAAAAAGAGTGAGGAATCAATGGAAATTAACTGTTATGACTCAGATCATCATCTATTGACTTCAATGGAGCTATGCTGATTTAGACCCTCTGAGATTTGATCCTTATTTTCTTGCTGCCTTTGATAAAACAGGGCTTTTTAAAAAATACAGGATGTGCCATATCTATGAACAACTCTTACCTAATGTACAAACAGGCTGACCGCAAGCAAGCTAAACCTGTTGTTCCTTCATCTGAAGAAAACTGGTGCAATTTGATACAGAAGTCTCTTCTCTTTGTAAATTTGTCCCCAAACCACCATTTGAACTATACATTATTTTCAGTATTTCTTTCAAACACCCGGACAAAGGAAATATTTGAGATTACTGGTACTGGTAAATTTTTAAAATCTAGCCTCTTGAATGGGAAAAAACCTCATACTGAATTAGAAAGAAATTGGTTAAACTGAAGCTGTAGAGCCATTCTAAGTTTATTTTTCAAATAAAACCCCTTCCATTTTCTAAATAAATACCCAATTGTTTGTGAGTAGGAAGCACCTATTTAACAATGGCAGACTTAGACCAGTAATTAATTACGATTATAAGGTAATGTTGAGGTGCCAATATTATTCTGCCACCTGAAAATCTAGGATTGGGAGATTGCCCAAAATCCCAACCAACAAGCCAAATTGTGCAAGTGCGGCACAGTTTCTGAAGGATTGTATTGGACAATAGAAGCTTGGTTGATGGCACTGCCAGAACTAATATTGGGTTCTAGTGGGAACTCACTGAATAGTCATCGCCAATTATGTGGGGACCAGAGGCTCAGTGCTGCTTCCATTGAAGACAATAGCTCAATTAACATTGATTTCAAGTGGTGAAGGACCAATGGTATCTTTTCAAAGAAACACTTAAAATGAAGTCCTCTTACTGTACATAACTAAAAAGTGTTCTATAAAAATTGACATGTTTTTTAAATCATAAAAATACCTTATTTCTATCATGGTAATTTTAAATTTTAGTCCATGATATATGTACACTTGCTGCTTTTAATCCAGTCAGTGCTGCTAATTAGGGAACTGTCGTTTCTTCACCCTGTACTGCAACAAAATCTACCATATAGAAAGCCTAGGGAAACTCCAGAATAAAAGTTTAGCAGCACAGTTCAGAAAGTCAGAGAAAGGACAGTCTCATGGTTAAGTCACAGGAATGGCACGTGGGAATTCCTGGCTCTACCACCGGCTTCCTGTGCCACGTCACTTACTCGCTCCATGCCTCAGTTTCCCATCTGTAAAATGGGGATAGTAATAATTTCTCCCAGCCTTTATCCATCTTGTTGGTTTATAATGTGAGCTCTTTGGGGCAGGGGCTACCCAGCTTTCAAATGTCTCTGAACAGTAATGTATAATAGTGTAGAGAACATGATCCTGAAGAGTGCCAATTACCCCTCAATTCCCAGAGACTTCAAGGAGAGCGGAAAACATGTATTGCTTACAAGAACTTAAGAGAAGAATATTTTCAAGTTATTCTTGTACGTATCTGCCATCACTAAGTAAGTTTTGTCCTTTTTATACACTGAACATCCACTTCATGACACAGCAAATACAGCCCAAACTACATGCAGTAATCCATTCAGGTGGAGATTTGAGATCTCTTCTGAAATTATAAAGTATTAGTAGCTAGAGTTGTTTGAAAAATGGAATGTCATTCCTGTGGGAAATGCAAATTTCAAAGCTTGGTTTCATCCTGAATCAGTATACACACGAAACAACCTCAAAACTTTTTCCAAGATGAAATATTCTGAAAACTTTTCATTTCAATAAAGTCAAAAAGTCATTTAGATTTGACTTTTAGATTATACATTTTAATTTACATAAATCAAAATTATAAGGTGAAAGTGAAATGTTTTGACCTTATCAAAACAATTAAATAATGTCCTGCCAAAGTTTATGTGAACTCAATACCTTCCTGTGAAAGGTTTACATTTCATGGAATCAACATTTATTGATGGAAGACTGTTTTGATCAGCTCTGCTGCAAATTCCCTCCCCATTTAAAAAAAAATCCTGCCACTACAATCATTACCTTGGCTTAAAAATCGTGAGGGTTTTCTTTTTTAAATCACTTCAGTGTTTGCTTTCTGTGCCTTTAGGATACACTATCTTCATGGTGCCCATTGCCTTTAATGAGAATTCTTCCTGAGTAAGGAGCTCAGGATTGGAACCAAGAACATTCGTTTAAAAAATAGTAAGTGCACTGATGGAAAATACTTTGCCTATCTGAAATGATACCTCATTATCCTTCAACTCTCATAGTTTATTGCCTTCTAATGGTACTTTTTAATAGATTTTTAGTGAATGCCATATAATTAGTTTATGTAATAATTAAGATGGGGCCAGATCTTGAGCTAATGTTAGTCAGACTAGCTCAAAGAAACAGTGTCAATTTACTCCATATTAAGCTGAAATCACATATACTCTAGCTCAGGGGTGGGCAAACCTTTTGGCCCAAGGGCCACATCGGGGTATGGAAATTGTATGACGGGCTCTGAATGCTCATGAAATTGGGGGTAGGGGTGTGGGAGGGGATCCGGGCTCTGGGGTGGGTCCAGAAATAAGGAGTTCAGGGTGCGGGACAGGGCTCCGGATTGGGGTGAGGGCTCTGGGGTGGGGCTGGGGATGAGGGTTTGGGGTGCAGGAGGGTGCTCTGGGTTGGGACCAATGGGTTCGGAGGGTGGGAGGGGGATCAGGGATTGGTCAGGCTGTTGGGGAACAGGGGGGTGAGGATTCTGGTTGGGGGTGCAGGCTCTGAGGTGGGGCTGGAGATGAGGGGCTTGGAGTACAAGAGGGGGCTCTGGGCTGGGGTTGAGGGATTCAGAGGTGGGAGGAGGATCAGGGCTGTGGCAGGGGATTGGGGTGCGGGAGGGGGCTCAGGGGTGCATGCTCCGGGCGGCGCTTACAGCAAGCAGCTCCTGGAAGCATGCCCCCCCTTTGGCTCCAAGGCGTGGCCAGGTGGTTCTATGCGTTGCCCGTCCGCAGGTGACACCCCTGCAGCTCCCATTCGCAGGGAACTGTGACCAATGGGAGCTGCGAGGGTGGCGCCTGCTGATGGGGCAGCGCCTGTGGATAGGGCAGTGCACAGAGCCGCCTGGCCACGCCTCCACATACTACGTAGGAGCCGGAGGGGGGTTGAGCCAGAGGTGGGGTCAAGCTGGCTGCTTCCTGGGAGCTGCGTGAAGCGGGGCAAGCCCCTGACCCAGCTCCTCATCTGGAGCAGGGAAAACCCCCAACCCTGCTCCCTGGCGGGCGCTGAGGGCCACATTAAATGGTCTGATGGGCTGGATCTGGCCTGCGGGCTATAGTTTGCCCACGCCTGGTGTAAGTGAAATCATGCAAACACAGTTTTTGATATACTTGGTTACAGTCTCCATTTCTTGCAATAGTCACCTATCACAGCCATATCACTTTTCAAATTCTCTTCAGTCTTTCGGAAATCATGGTCCCTTCAGTCTGAGCAGATATTTTTGGTGCACATAAATCACACGGAGCTGATGTTTGATGTGTCACCATCAGACAGGAGAGAGTTCCAAGCCCTGGAGTGACATTGTTGAGCAGACTGATTTGCTGTGCCTCCTGTGGGGATTATATACCTGATCTGGGAGTCACGTGACCAGTTCCTGGATTGTGGATTGGCTGGAGCCTAGCACTTTTCATCCCACAGTGTGTGAAGGTCTTGTAGAAAGTGCGAATAACTTACGCTCTGTCTACATGGGAAAGTTTTATCAATTATACTAGTATAATTACATAGGTATAGCCCCCTGTGAGGACACTCTTGCTATAAGCATGTTTTTATTACTGTTTACCTTAAACCTCTGCCCAAAAACCGTAAGCAAATTCAAAAGTCTCTTACCAGAATAAGAAAGTCCACTGTTATAAACTGATTTAAATTCACACCTGAGACAATACCAAAAAAATAATTTCCAGTGTAAGCAAGACCTTGTAGAAGTGAAAACTTGTAACTTAGCAAAGCAAAAGGTATTGACAAGGTGCAAGACTTTAAAGGTTTCCCATACTCAGTTAGAAATGCCATTCCAGCATATGTTACAAAAAGGAAAAGATGCTTCTGGCAGTGAAGTTCTGAGTAAATCTTTGCCTCTTTCTTTCTGCTATCCCTCCCTAACAAACATCCTGTTTTCTTATCACGTGGGTATGTCTGATTTCTGACATTTCCCATTAATAGATGTTGATTTGCCATTGTGAGTCTTGAGATTGGTTCTCTTCCAGCAAGTATGCACCTTCTTTTCTAAACCAACCACACACACTTGTTCAGCTCCTGCTGCCTCTATCAGTAACCTTGTTAATGACATATAAGACATAAAAATGATAGCATATCAATTCATTAGACAAACTAACTGACATTCTGGTTAGTTTTTTTTTATTACTGACCTTGGCACAAAAAGTGGGAATGTGCTAATAAAGTTTGCGGATGACACAAAGCTGGGAGGTATTGCCAATACAGAGAAGGACCGGGATATCATACAGGAAGATCTGGATGACCTTGTAAACTGGAGTAATAGTAATAGGATGAAATGTAATAGTGAAAAGTGCAAGGTCATGGATTTAGGGATTAATAACAAGAAATTTTGTTATGAGCTGGGGACGCATCAGTTGGAAGTAAGAGAAGAGAAGGACCTTGGAGTATTGGTTGATCACAGGATGACAATGAGCCGCCAATGTGTTATGGCTGTGAAAAACGCTAATGCGGTCTTGGGATGCATCAGGCAAGGTATTTCCAGTAGAGATAAGGAGGTGTTAGTACCGTTATACAAGGCACTGGTGAGACCTCATCTGGAATATTGTGTGCAGTTCTGGTCTCCCATGTTTAAGAAGGATGAATTCAAATTGGAACAGGTACAGAGAAGGACTACTAGGATGATCTGAGGAATGGAAAACCTGTCTCATGAAAGGAGACTCAAAGAGCTTGGCTTGTTTAGCCTAACCAAAAGAAGGCTGAGGGGAGATATGATTGCTCTCTATAAATATATCAGAGGAATAAATACCCATGAGGGAGAGGAATTATTTAAGCTCAATACCAATGTGGACACAAGAACAAATGGATATAAACTGGCCATCAAGAAGTTTAGACTTGAAATTAGATGAAGGTTTCTAATCATCAGAGGAGTGAAGTTCTGCAACAGCCTTCCAAGGGGAGAAATGGGAGCAAAAGACATATCTGGCTTCAAGACTAAGCTTGAGAAGTTTATGGAGGGGATGGTATGATGGGAGAGCCTAATTTTGGCAATTAATTGATCTTTGACTATTAGCGGTAAATATGCCCAATGGCCTGTGATTGGTTGTTAGATGGTGTGGTATCTGAGTTACTACAGAAAATTCTTTCCTGAGTGTCTGGCTGGTGAGTCTTGCCCACATGCTCAGGGTTTAGCTGATCACCATATTAGGGGTCGGGAAGGAATTTTCTTCCAGGGCAGATTGGCAGAGGCCCTGGGGGTTTTTCGCCTTCCTCTGCAGCGTGGGGCATGGGTCACTTACTGGAGGATTCTCTGCACCTTGTAGTCTTTAAACCACAATTTGAGGACTTCAATAGCTCAGACATAGGTTAGGGGTTTGATACAGGAGTGGGTGGGTGAGATTCTGTGGTCTGCGTTGTGCAGGAGGTCAGACTAGATGATCATAATGGTCCCTTCTGACCTTAAAGTCTATGAGTCTATGATTCTATGATAAAGAATAGCCAAGTTGGAAACTTCTTAATTCCAGGACTGCTGGTAGAGTTTGTGTGACACCTTGTACATCTGAGAAGAAAACATGATTGAAACTGTGATGTAATTGGAAGGAGATGCCATTGCTTTTTCCTATATTGATCCTTTAAATTAAAAAGGGATCTCCCTGTCTCCCACAGAAGCAGTGAATGGCAGCTGCTCTTATGTGTTTCAGATTAGATGTAGAAAGTTAGTGAATCACTGTGTTTTCTCAAGCAGAGCCTTTATATTTGTTCTTTATTTCAGATTAGGAAAACAAAAATAAAGAGTATAACCTTGGCTGAGAAATCCAGTTCTATTTGTCACCCCACCACAATCACATATTCACCGATATTAAGGCTAGAAGGGACTATTAGATCATCTAGTCTGATCTTCTGTATATCATCACAGACCATTAAATTTCACCCAGTTACCCCTTCACTGAGCCCAATAACTTGTGTTTGACTAAAGCATATCCTCCAAAAAGGCATATCACCTTGAAGACAACAAGAGATGGAGAATCCACCTAGTTTGTTCTAATGGTTTATTATCCTCACTATTAAAAATGTATGCCTGATTTCTAATTTGAACTTGTCCGGCTTCCACTTCCAGCCATGGGATCTTGTCATGCCTTTCTCCACTAGATTAAAGGGCCCTTTAGTTCCTGATGTTTTCTCTTTGTGATGGTACCTATAGACACTGTAATCAAGTCACCTCACAATCTTCTTTTTGATAAACTGAACAGACTGAGCTCTTTAAGGAAATGTCTACAGTAGGAGCTAGGGGTGTGATTCCCAGCTCGCATACACACACTCGTGCCAGCTCAATAATGACCCTAATGTCAGTCATTGCTCTTGCACAATTATCACAACTCCATGAGCAGTGTAAGTGGAGCCAGGCAGAGAATGGTAATTCTGTTTCATGGAGGATTTTGAGTGTTTGAAATCTCATTTCATTCCAATTCAGAACAGAAACAAAAAAATTTAAAATTTTCTGCAAAATGAAATCATCATTTTCTGCCCAGCTCTACTAGGAGCTCTTAGGATATGTCTACACAACAAAGAAAAACCAGCAGCTGGCTCATGCCAGCTGACTCAGGCTTCTGGGACTCGGGCTGTATGGCTGTTTCATTGCTATAGAGTTTACAGGCTCAGGTTGGAGCCTGAGCTCTGAGACCCTCCCATCTCACAAGGTCCTAGTGCCTGGGCTCCAGCCCAGGGCCAGAAGTCTACACAGCAATGAAACAGCCTCCCAGCCCAAACTCTGCAAGCCCAACTCGACTGGCACAGGCCAACCGCGGGTTTTTCTTTGCTGTGTAGACACACACTTAGGCTCTCAGCTCCCTGTCACCCTGCAGAGTGGGCTGTCAAAGATCTGGGCAAACTGGTGGAACCCTACCTTCTGGGATTCCAGAAGAATGTTGTCAAAATTGACATGATCCCACAGAATGTTTCAATGTCACCGAATCGGCAAATTCCAACAAAAAATATTTTGTCGAAATACTTCTGATCAGCTCTAAGTATCTGCATGTGTAAATTACATGCATTTTTTGTGCAATTCTAAAATTCTGGGCTTCAAAGACAGTGTTAAAAAAGGAGTAATCTTAATAAAAGCATACCATTTTGCACTGAGTTTAGAGAAAATAAAAATGATTTAAGTGTAAAGACTACAAAAATGTTTTTTGAATATTTATGGATCATGTTTTTGAAGTTAAAATAGCATCTTGTATCACATAGTTACTTTAATCCATGCAAATAAACAAAGAAAATACAAAAAGATGGTTTTAAAAAAAATCTTTCCCGAAAAGATCTGCTTGCAAGTCATCTTTACAGGAGGATATCTTTAAAACAAATGTGAAAGCTACTAATTGCTGTCATGTTTGGGGCTGATTGTCACATCTCCTAATACCATGCAAGCTGCTTTTTTCACACTTCATTATGGCTATGTTGGTTAAGAGAACAATATTTTAACACATTACGGACAACTTCTTCAGAAACTTTACTCATTGTTTCCCATGTTTTATTAAACCACAAAGTACAATAGAGTGATTAAACTACAGGTTCATTATACGTGAACAAATAAATATGGGATAATTAAAAATACAGATAGCAAGAAGTCAGTATTCATAGCAGACTGGTCAAATTCATCACTGGAGTAAAGAGTGTAACTCTGCCTAGAAGAATTACAGTGTGATTGATTACAGTGGAGCTGTACCCAATCATAGCACAACAGAATTTGTCCTTTCCTCTGTTTTCTAAGGCTCAAACTATTATAAAATAGAACCATCTGCAGAGATTTACAGTGATCATATCTGTGGTCTTAAGGTATTTGATTTATGTTAAAACCTAAACAATTTTAGGGTAATTCCCTCTCAGTTTCGCTAGGAAGCATTATCTGTGCAATTTGAGCCTGATCCAGCTCCAGTGAAATGAATTCCCATTGACTTCAGTGCCACTAGGTCAGTCCTCTTGAGATCAAGAGACACAGCATGAATTGAGAATGATGACTTGAAAAAAAGAAAGCTCAGCAGCTCTTCAGAATCATTAACAGTCCTCTTTCCCCACTCTTTTTTGGGGAGTTGTGTTTATATTCTGAGTGTATGAAAGCATCCAGGATTGGTACTAAGAAGGAATGCTTGACTTAGTCAGAAAAGAGGAAGTGGAAAATACTAAACATGGCTGAGACAGTAAAGAAAACTGAGTGCAGTTTAAGAAGGTGGAAATATAAAGAACATGAGCTGTTCTCTGTCTTGATTTGACTTCAGGGACTCAATTAAGGGTTGGTTCTTTCCAGAGTCCGAGACAGGAATGAATGGAATGGTATATTTATCAACCGGGGGAATTCGTATCTGCAAAAGAACTGCCATAATCAAAGAAAATATTTTTGCTATTTAAAACTAAAGTGAAAGCAAAATGTCCAATTATACTTAGCAAATACTATTTTGGAGAATTAAGTCAGATTTAACTGGTGCACAGGGCTTGTGCTGGCCTCCTTGCCATGGGTGAATTTCTCCTATTATCCATAAGAGTGCTTTAAGAGAGCTTTATTCCCTCCCCCCCCCAAAAAATGAAGAAAATACTGAACTGTTTGGCAAAGAATTTCAGCAATTTAGTAGTTTGTGACATATCCACTCAATGATTGCAAATATGTATATGCAGTGTAGTTGTATCCATGTTGGTCCCAGGATATTAGGGAGACACGGTGGGTGAGATATTATCTTTTATTGGACCAGCTGCTGTTGGTGAGAGAGACAAGCTTTCGAGCCACACAGAGCTCTTCTTCAAGTCTCGGAAAGGTACTCAGAGCATCACAGCTGAATGCAAAGTGGGGCAGATTGTTTGGCATAAATAGTTATCACATATTTTAATCTAAGGAATTCCAGGTAGAGTGGCCCATTAACATCTCTGCAATCATAGGACAAAAAGAGGGATTAGTGGTTTAAAGGTTGTTGTAAAAAACCATAAATCCAGTATCTCTGTTCAGTCAATGATTTTTGGTGACAAATAGAGGTGCGTGGTCAGTACAGAAATAAAACTCGCTCTGACCACACATTCCTAGTTGTTACCTACCTCCCCACACTGAGTGTCATCAAAAAACTACAACCCATACTTAAGGGGACCCCATTGTGAAAGAAATCTTTCCTAAGCCCCACTCTGGCCTTCAAACAACACGCCAACCTTGCCAACCTCATCATCAGATGGAAGCGCCCCGCAGACCAGGACACATCAACTCAAAGTGGCACCCGACTCTTCCAGAACAACAGATACAAAACCTCCAGCTGTATCTCTACTGCTACAGTGATCAACATTCCCCCCCTTGACAACACACCTTTCAAGATCCATGGATCCTCACATGCCTATCACAATATGTGGTGTACCTCATCCAGTGCACTAAATGCCCCCATAACAGCTATGTGGGTGAAACCAGACAATCACTACGCTAATGAATGAACTCACACAGGAAAAAAAGAAAAGACAAAAACACCCTATCACCTGGGAGTGAACGTTTTTCACATACTGATCACTGTATATTTGGCCTCTCAGTCCCCAAAGGAAACCTGCACAAAACGTTTGAAAGATGAGCTTGGAAACTTAAGTTCATTACTTGGCTAGACACTGAACATCACTCTCTACACCGATTTGCTCCTCTATGTACTGACAGCATAGGGAGCTTCCATCTTCCCTGAGGGCAGCTTGGCTTTACTCCCATTGGGAAAAAAATGGTGTGGTCAGAGTCTTCCCCAAGAATTGAAATTAGAGGGGGATGTTTGAATTTACGGGGGGAGGGGAGGGGTTGGAAAATGACTAAATTGGCAATACTGCATGTATATAGTTGACCACTGGAGGGGGGATGGGGATGTTTTGGGGGGGGGGGGAAGGGGATGCTGATGTGGCCATTTTGAAAAAGCAATTCTTCAAGATATTTGTGTCAGCCACTTCTTTTCAAAAGCCACCTTTTCAGCCCAACCTACTGAACAGAGAGAGGGCAGGCATGAAGGGAAAACTTGTGTGGGCATGCATACAGAGCAATGTGGGGCATGCAGGAGGGAGTGGGAAAATGATGTACTCTCCAGTTGCTTTGCACAGCTCTGGTGGTGCAAAGCGACTATAAACAACTTAATTGACTACTACAGTCTGGTTCCTTTCTGCTGCTCCAGAGTAGCATAAAAGCAGCCATAGTGTATGGGCGAGTCAGTACCTAAAATGTTAAAATAGAGGGGGGAGGGGGAGGATCTTCAAGGTGGATACTACATAACCTTCAAATCATTAGAAATGTGGTAACATTTTCTTCCAGTTTCTTGTTTAGTGTACATGTATAAACTTAATATTTTAAAAAATCCAAATGTTCAGACCAGGGCCAGCTCCAGCTTTTTTGCCGCCCCAAGCGATCAAGAAAAAAAAAGGGGGGAGGGGAACGGAATCGGCAGCACTTTGGCGGCAGCTTCATTCTTTGGTGGCAATTCGGCGGCCGGTCCTTCCCTCCGAGAGGGACTGAGGGACCTGCCGCCGAATTGCCGCCGAAGACCCGGACGTGTCGCCCCTTTCCATTGGCCGCCCCAAGCACCTGCTTCCTGTGCTGGTGCCTGGAGCCAGCCCTGGTTCAGACTCACTATGGAGTTCAGAGTTCAGGATGTTTTTGTGCCTTAGCTGTGCCTTTCCAGACTTTAACATGCTTGCATTTCTTTAAAGTCAACCTTAATTCTGAATTTCCTTGGTTTATAATGCTGGTTTTGGGGAAATTACAGCTTGCCTGTAATGTATTTTAAATGTACTCTCAATCTTAAATCTATAATGTATTTCTTTAGTTTAGGAATCAATCAAAATGTTCAGGTTTTTTGGATTTAAAAACTATTTGTTCAAGATCTATTGGTGCACCTAGCAGAATTTGCTGTATGTTTGCTCAGTGGAATGAATGTTCAGTAGGATGAACAGTGTTGTTTGGAGTGAAGAGAAAAGTTGCATTACCCTAGATACCTTCAAAAATGTTCTCAGAGTAAATGTTAACAACACTTGTTCCGTGTGTATATAGTCACAGTGTATGTACATTATATATATGTGCACTACATGGTAGAGCAGTTTAAGATATGGTAACTGTTTTATTTTGAATTAAGCTTGGAACACAGAAAGTAGTTGTTTATAGATTTGTTAGTTATATAACTTGATGCTCATCTATGATTAGACAACTATATTTAGCTTTATAAAAAGAAAGGCTGGGAGTTAGATTTCTGGCTTCACTGAGTTTATGCCTGGCAAATGAAAGAAGGGGAAAGCATTCAGGGAGTCCTGTGAAGGCCTCCTAATTCTCTGCCCAGCCCATGGCCCTGGCCAATATTAGAGAAGTCTATGGGCTGCTCTAACTTGTGCCTGTTGCCTATGGTCTTCAAGTGACCAACCACTAGCTAAGCATAACTGGAGCATAGCATGCTTCAGCCACTCCTCCCTGCCACTTCCTGAACTAGGGAGTGCAGAAAAGATAGCACAGCTGGATTATACACCATCTCTACACTTTCTGGAGACTCCCCTATGCTAGGAAATCCCCAGTTAGGGACATGTAGCCATTCTCCGCTCCCATTGTGTCCCCTAAACTGTGGAAAAAATGGAGGGACATGTGGTGTTAGTTGTGAACATTCTAGAGATTTTCTAGTTGGCATAATATTTCATGTGCAAAGTGACCACAAACCACTGGTCTCTTTTCTACATTTAAAAGAACCAAAATGAAATGTCACCTACGATACAAAGTTTTTAAAAGAGATTGATAAGGTTTCAGTTCTCAGTTGCTCATGTACCTGGGAAACATCTCATCAGAGCTGCTACGCTCCCCGGTCTCAGCCTCACCATAGCAAGAATGCAGACAGGAGCAGCTGCCTCTATAAGGTTTCATTGATCAAGTAGTAAGTACTGTATTTATCACAGAAAAATGTCTGCAATAACTGAAAAAAAAACAACCCAGTCAGAACAGATAAATTACTGAGCCAAGTTATGACTCACTGCAAAGAAGGCTTGACAAAACAAAGAAGCCTCTATAATCTTACCATAAACCAAGGTCTGTTATTGAAGGGATCCAAACTGCTTAGCCCTACATCATTGCAACAGGAAATCTTTGACAGACTTCACAAGGGACCCCAAGGCATTACAAAATGCAGGGCCAGAGGTAAATAGTCTGTTGGTGGCCTGGCCTGAGCAAACATCTACAACAGAGAGTTGAGAAACATGATATTTGTGCTCACACGAGAACCAACCCACATGGGCCCTTGCTACCATCTGTTCTACCAACAGGCCATGGAAAAAAAGTCAGGACTGATGGGGTTTTTTTCCCCCTCCGTCTGGATAATACAGCCTATCTTTTGATTGATTATTTCTCAATTAAATCATTATTCTTCATTGACATTTCCAGGTTAATCAACACCACATCAAGTTGTACAGAAGATAAAACCATTCCCCCCATTTTGAGATTCCAGAGTAAGTTATCTTTGACAATGGACTTCAATTTTCCTCTGAAACCTTTAAGAAGTTTGCAGATGGGTTTCATTCCAGCCCATCGTTTACCCAGAGTAATAGTGAAGAAGAACATGCAGCAAAGCATACCAGTCTGCTAGACACCCATATATAATGAATTACAGGTAGAATTTGGGATGCAGGAGCACAAACAAAATGATGAACAGAAAAAAGGGAAATGATTGCAGTCTCACATACCTCCTTGATATCACTTTAAAAGTCCCAAGCTATTTTTCTTTCATTAATTTACTTTTTTAAAAATAAATAAAAAGGTCAGTCAAACAGTTTTTCAAAGTTATCAGTTTTTCATTAGATCTTTCAAATAATGAAAAGCAGGGCATAACATTATTTTGGCATTTCACTACCTAGCACTGCCTTCAAACTCAACTGTTTTACTACCAGCAGAGACAGTGCAATTATTTTTTGTAAACAATGTAGTTGTAGACGTTAGCCCTTTTTCTTGCCTATGAAAATTCATAAGCAGATCACGATATTTTATGAATGTATCCATTATTTGAAATTATTTTTTGGACAAACATTTCACTTAATGATTGTTTACAAGCTATTCACTTATTTGAGTATTTGGAATTCACTGTTTGAACTGGCTAAAGCACATGGCTAACTTTAAGTACATGTGTAGCCCCACTAAGTTTAATGAACATGGTTTAGTTCCTTACTGAACTGGGGTTGTAAACACACTTCTTCTTAATCACTTCAATAATCTCATCTCCAGTAAAGAGTGATAGTGACAAGCAGACTCTTCAAATTGATAATGATGTCCACACTTACAGACTGTTCATAAAGAGCTATGTGAGTGGCATACGCCCCCATAGACCAATAATGGCTTTTCTGTGATGTATCCAGTTTCTAGTGGTGCAAGGACTGGGAAGTAAAAAATTCATTTTAAACTTATTTTTTTACCTGATAGACATGAGCCATTACCATGCAATCAGTTATTTCAATCTATAATGTAAACATATTAAGGTCTATTCGCCCTTCCAGGCATACATATAACAGACTTATGAACATTCATGGATGGGAGAATAGATTTAGTTTATTAAAACTCATAATACAGTAGAATAGAATCATCAAGTTGTATTGATATGTGCTCTACACGAGATCATAAATCTGCTGCTAGGAGCTTCCTAATGCTTTAGTTGAAAGCAGCTGGGATAGCAGCTGTACTTGCTGGAAGGAAACAGTATTCTGGTAGTTTGACAAATGGTTGCATTCTCTTGCACGTTTCCTGCATTAATGCACAGCACTTGAGAGAAAAC
>NW_020664909.1:10705761-10721511 GCF_002925995.2 Terrapene triunguis
AAGTTTGACTACATTTATTTCAGAAGCATTTTGGCTGTAGAGCAGTGTAACGTGGAGCTTTTCTTTTAGTTTTTGGAGGAAGAGAGGAAGGTTCTAGGCAAGGACTCTGCAGTGAAGCAGAGTGCAAGAGAGTGAATAGTTTAGGGATAATAGTGCTTTCCTGGTTCTAACAAAGTTCCTTGTTTTGTAGTCATAGAAAATGACTTTGTGCTTCTTTACCAGAGTAATAGGGCCTTCTCTTTTCCACCCAGGGTAGAAGCATTTGTCAAGAGGTCAGGCTACAGAGCTCTATGTGGCTCAGAAATAGGGAGGGTTCTAGCCTCATGCTTCTCATTGTAGCAATTTTGCTACTGTTGGCATCAGCCAATAAAAAAAGCAGGAGAGAATGAATACCGACTTCTTTGAGATCCCAGCACCAGCTCATAACAAACACTGTCTCCTTTGAACTGCCAGCCCCAGCTTTCTCTTCCACTGATATCAATTGTAGAGTAATTTTTTCTTTTCTGGACTATTGCCAGCTTGGAAGATAATTATACAATTTGATTTGTGTTGATACTGTACACATGTCACTTTAAAAAGTGAATCATATAATGTATTACATGTTTAAAAGATTGTAGAATAAATGGGACAATTAAAGTACCATTTCAGGTAATAATATTTTGTAAATGTTTCATTAAATTGCATGCGTAGATAAATTATTCAAATGTTTTAAGGTTCTAGAAAATGTTGATGAAAGAAAAGAAAGAAATAGAAATAGAAAGATTATTGTTTGAGGACAAACTAAGAGAAGATGGGGGGAGGAATGACAGAAATTAAACTAACGTAGATTTAGAAGAAACTCACTTAGTAATTAGGAACATCATCTGCAAGATAAAAACAGCTACAAATATGAGCTCAGATGAAAGGTAGCAATGTTTTATAATTCAATTTCAATATGAAAATGTATCAAGTAAGTGCAAAGAACAGTCCATGTTTAAACAACTGAACATTTTTAGGACTTTTCAGCCTCCTAATATTGCATTCATCTTTCAACATTCACTCATCTCCATCAAAATTCATAAGGCGTTTGCATCTTTAAATGAAACATCAAGAGCACACAGATTCTTTGCAGACAGTTAAGATGCCCTATGCTATTGTTGGAAATACTTGTAATCAGCTTAGATAAATGAACTGAATGAATAAATTGAGATACTTGGTGATTGGTTGGGCTTTTTCTTCCCAACCCAAAGTTTCTTTCATTTTGCATGGCAATGGGAAATTATTAATTGCTATAAAAAACTGTCTGGATTTCAAAGTCCTCTAAAAAGAAAAGAACAGCCACAGTTTCTATAACAAATGCTGTAGGTGGATCAGACATTTACAGACACAGTTCTTTCTATACTCAGAAGACAGTAACATATTGTGATGAGAAAACCTGTACCAGCATCAAATTACCACTCCCTCTTTCATGCTGGCCAGCAAAGAGATTGGGTTGAACCAAGACTCCTCCTACTCCCTGCACTCCTCCTCCTTGCCTATTGTACTGGGGCAGTAGGAGTAAAACAATAAAGGAACAATAAAGCCCACGGCAAGCAACTATGGGTAGAATAAGCCACATTCTTTCCAGTCACATGCATTATCCATGAAAATGACAGCTAAATTAATATTTACATTATCTTTATTGGTCATGATGATGGAAACCAGCAGAAAGAAAACGGTTGCATTTTCACATCCCATTTTGAGCAGACAGTGCATGTGTGATGGGTTGGATCACAGAAACCCCTTTTGGGACTGCCACCTGATGTGCTTTGACTACCTCTGAGTCAGTTTTCCCTGCCAGTTTAGGACTTCAGTGCCCTGCCTGGTTTGAGCCAGACCCGCTTGCCTGTTACAAACCCAGACCCAGATGTGAACCACGTCTTCTAAAAGCTTCAGGCTTAACTGAAAACAGCTTGAGAAGTGTTCCTGTCTCCAACACTCAAATGCCCAGCTCCCAATGGGGTCCAAACCCTAAATAAATCCATTTTACCCTGTATAAAGCTTACACGGGGTAAACTCATAAATTGTCCGCCTTCTATAACACTGATAGAGAGATATGCACAGCTGTTCCCCCCCCCCCCGCCATGCATACTCTGGGTTAATTAATAAGTAAAAAGTGATTTTATTAACTATAAAAAGTAGGATTTAAGTGGTTCCAAGTAATAACAGACAAAACAAAGTGAATTACCAAGCAAAATAAAATAAACCATGCAAGTCTAAACCTAATACAGTAAGAAAGTGATTACAGATGAAATCTCACCCTCAGAGATGTTCCTGTAAGCTTCTTTTACAGACTAGCCTCCTTCTAGTCTGGGTCCAGCAATCACTCACACCCCGGTGGTTACTGTCCTTTGTTCCAGTTTCTTTAAGGTATCCTTTGGTGGTGGAGAGGCTATCTCTTGAGCCAGCGGAAGACAAAATGGAGAGGTCTCCCGGGGGCTTAAATAGACTTTCTCTTGTGGGTGGAGACCCCCTCCTCTCTCCTATCCAAAATTCAGCTCCAAGATGGAGTTTTGGAGTCACATGGGCAAGTCACATGTCCATGCATGACTGAGTTCCTTACCAGCCAGGCCACATTCCTGGGAAAGCTCAGATGTGGATTGGCATCTCCAAGTTCATTGTTAGCTTACGTGTTTCTTGATTGGGCACTTACTGAGAATAGTCTTTTCTCAGGAAGCTGACCATCTGCTTCACTGAGGCTACTTAAAATTAAACAAGTATATAGCCAATATTCATAACTTCGGATACAAAAATGATACATGTATACAAATAGGATGAATATATTCAGTAGATCATAACCTTTACAGAGATATGTTACATGGCATATGTAGCATAAAACATATTCCAGTTATGTCATATATACATTCATAAGCATATTCCCATAAAGCATTATGGGGTGTAATGTCACAGCAGGTGGTTAGAAGTTGATATGGAAGTCAATAATACTGATTATGCATAAAACAGCAAGATATTATTCAGCATGACGTGACCACAGTTTTGGAGACTGGGTATCAGATCTAGAGTTACAGAGACGAATGCTACCAATGTGGCATACAATGAAAATTCTATGCCGATAATATGCTTTAATACCACCTCTTTCCCATCCTACAGATTACTGCTACCTGTTCTTAATTCTGCTATACATTTGTTCCCCTTAAAAAACTTGCCAGTTGACTCAGATAACTAATATAATAAAATTCCCTTAAGTACTTGCACTGTTCTGGATATTATTCCCTTTAATACCTATAGGGAAGGTTTAAACCCGCAAAAACTAATATAAGCTTATCATCTATTTATTTACCACAAAAACAGAGCCACCAATGTATTTTATGATTATACAAAATCCTATTCATCCTGGACAAACATAGATTAAGGCAGATACAATTTACATACAATAAGTAGTTCTACATATGTAGGATGTAAAATGTTTCATGTCTTTGGGAAGCGATAGTGAAGAAGATATGTTCTTTGCCTAGCCACAGAGCTCTTCACATAAATGCAATAAGGTGAGGGTTTAAGGAGCCTTCCCTCTCCCTTGTGTGATCTTGTGTAAGACCCAAGAAAAATTGCAGCCCTTCAAGAAGGGGAAAAATAAGGGCAACTCTCTCCCTACTACCTGAAGGGTTCACCAATGCTGTAAAGGGGCGAGGGAGGAGGCAGTGCAATGGCTCCACCTTTCCTTTCTCACTCCCCGCTAGCCAGAACAAATGGCTGATCACATGGGAGGAATAAACTGCACCCTTCAAAGGGGTGTAGTAGCAAGCCTGCAATCTTCTGGGCATTCGGGAGCTCTGGGAGGCCTTCCCGCTCCCTAAGGCACAATACACACCATCAGCACAAGTCTTTGATTAACTGACACAATTAAAGCCTGAACTGGTTATTTGTGGCAGAGCATAATAAGTAATAAATGCCCTGGGCTATTCATCTTTCATTCTTTTAGGTCTACAGTAGCAAGGCATATTTGGGTTCATCAACACTTGCTATGAATAAAATGGTATGATGATGATTGAAATGTAAGACTCACATTCTTCCACGTTGTACTCCTTCCTTCACTTATAAATGAGCAATTATCTACCATATTCCATTTCAATTGATTATTAAAATATTGTGACTTGCACAATACATGCCATTCAAATGTTTGATAATTCTCTCCCTTCCCCTCAAAGTAAGGCACACACAACCGGCTGACATGAACTGAGAGATCAAAAGAGAGGCATCATCTTTTTTTGTCCTTAAATTTTCTTGATAAGAATAGTCAAGTTGAGAGGAGTCTCTGAGATTGTTAAATAAAATTTTCTTTTCAGATGCTTAGAAAACCTGCAATTTCACGTTTACAGTGGTAATCTATTTAGTCCTTGATTAATCCAACCTCACATAGAATTACATTATGGCCAAATTACAGTTTGATTATTCTGAATCAGTATACAATGTAGCAAAACTTTCTAACTGTGGTGCTTAACTTCAGGTACCCGAATAAAGGTGACTTGACTTTCAGAAATGAGCTCCTCCAACCCCTAATGAAGTCAGTAGGTTCTGCTAGTTCTTAGTACGTCTGAATAAGTGTTTTTTTTCTGTTTTGTTTCTAAACAAAGGTGTATAAATATGGATTTAGTTATCCAATTACAGGTACCCAAGTTGGAAAGTGCTGGCTTATGTATCAATAAATATAAGATTTGAATATCAGTAACTTTCCTAGGAGATATTGAGCACTAAGTTTAAGGTCTGTGTGTGTGCATATATGTATTGAAGCAAATCTGTTAAGATCTTGAATAAAGCGTGATAACAACTCTATACTCATTTAACCACTGTGGGAAACTATTTTTTGGTTTAAAATCAATTTTACATATGTCAAATCCTATTTGCATAATATTGTGCTAAAGTCCAGAAATCTGTATGGTCTGTTGGCTGTATAAATCTGAAGCAAGAGGGATATTTCTTGCAAAAGTATAGCAGTAGATAATAGAATATGCAAATACAGTAGCATAACCATTTGTTAAATAACTTCTTTGAGATATTAATTAAAACACAAATATTGCATAATATCACATTTTATTTCAATATTGGCTCAGACATTCAGAATGGCAAATCTCTGTTCTTATTTTTAGTGATTATACATCTTCCATGTTGCTATATCTTTCATAGAAAATTTATGCTATAAGTGTGATTAGTAGGCTTGCTATCAGACTAGACAACGTCAGGCATTTCATAAATATGAACAAGAATTCTAGCTTTAGGAAGTGGAAGACTAGGAGTAAGAAATATGTAAAGAACAAACTTAATTAAAGATAAATCATGGAACACAATCTTAAATTAACTTTAACAAGTGGTATTTATTTCTGTATTTTATGACTTCATTCTTGTTGTCTAGAAAATAAAAACTCAAGCCATGAAATATCCATAACCTGCTTCTACAGGCTGTTTCCAAGTGACTACCTGCTTCTCAAAACTAACATTGCTTTCAGTTTGTGAAACAGTGCAAACAATATTTCCCCCATCTCACCACTCTGAAGCAATGAGTGGCACAGATAATAGACACTAATTACTGTACAGTTCTAACATTAAATAGCACTATCAGAGTTACTAAACAAAATGGACCTCAGAACCCCTCTAGTCTGAGTGCCTCCTCCCCCTAGGCCTTGCGCTGTTACCTCTCTCGAGGTGGAATAACCCAATTCTTTCACTCTCAGATTGGGTGCTGGGTTGTAATCCCCTGTACATCAACCATGGTAACCTCAGGAGCTCAGGCTTAGGTTTAGGCTCAGACCTTACTGTTCTATTCCCTCTGGGGCAATGACAGTAGCATCCAGTAACCAAACAGTCTTCTTAGAGAAAAGTATTCATTTAGAACAAAAAGCATTTAAGAGAAAACATATTTTAACAATATAGAATGCATTGCCTGCTTTTCCCTAACATTTACCATTCCCTGGATCTGGGAAGGCCTAGTTTCTTTAGACTCATCCACAGAGATCGCCTCCCAATGTGTGTTAGCCTGTCCCTCCAGACAGCATCTGACAAGCATCCCCACCTTCAGAGGAATCGAGACAATTTTTAACTGTTCGTAGCCCCTTGATCGGTAGGTCCCAGCATTGCAAAATGAGTTTTATAATATGTTGGAGAAAAGATACAGAATCTTAGAAGTTAACAGCTGGGACCCATTGTCTCTCTGGTGTGTACCTAAATGTTTTTATCTGAAAAACCATGGTGTTATGTCCCTGTTTGTTCTTCTCACAACTCCCATATACATTAAATCAAAGCATTCCCACAGGACAGTCTTATTACCTATTACAGAATAACTTCCCCTTACTGACCTGGTCACAATCAATCTTCATACTGTTAGTCCATTTAAATATTCATAGATTAATACATCACCGTTACTGCAGTATTAATAATACACATCAGCTCCATTTGTGCCATCAGCACCTAGAGCAAAACAGTCACAGTATGTCTCTTCACCAATTGTGCAAAGATGTTTAAAATCCTGTATCTTCGCAGTGCCGTTTTGCTCTTGCTTTTATGCGAGTGTTGAATTTAAAGGATGCCCTGACCCTTAGCCAATGAAAGGAACATGTGGATGATTATTAGCTATAGAACTTCAGTGTACTTTGAGGAACAAATCCTCAGTTGGTGTAAACGTGAATAGCTCTGTTGTTCACGGTAGCCTACTTACACCAGCTGAGGATTGTAGCTATAACTGGCGTGAGGTGTTTTGCCACAATAGTGTAAATATGTAACACTAACTTTTTAATATTTGCAAACCAAGGTATTCCCTTGGTTGGTTGATTCTGGAACCAATAATCATGTGTTTAGTGCTAGATGCTATTCCTGTTAGTATCCCAAACACAGCTAGTGTATGTTTTGCTTTCTGCGGGTTAAGCAGTGGCTCTGCATTTAAGAAATGGTTTGTTATAAGCTCAGCTACCAAGTCTGAACGAAAATGTGGAATCTCTTGATACTGGAAGGATAATAGGTGTGATTATTCATCAACACTACTAATTAACAGAGTCCCTGGAGCTCTGGATTTTCAACTGGTTAAAGCTACATAAGTACTATCTGATTTCCTTCTGATTTGCATTTCATAATAGCACACTAGTGCACTGCAGCATAACAAAAGGGCGAGATACTGGCACATATCATCAAAATCATTCCGCAAGTGTTGTGGGCATTTGCTGCGTAAAGCTCCAAAAGTCTCATTCTTCGACAATGCAGAGGAAGTAAGTAATGGCTTAGATTGGAGCATGACTGTCTCCAGTGGCAACCCCAGCCAAAGGACTTGGCTGGGACCTTCCACAGACTTTTACTGTGGGTAGGTGTTGCTGCCTGGTTTATGTTGTATCATCATTTTAGGGGGAAATATATTTTAATCTCATTCTCGCCTGTTTTGAGATTCCATTTTCTTACTGAAGCCCATCCTCAGAAGACTGTGCTATTCGTGGTGGGTACGTCTATTGGTGGCAACATAAGGGCAGCCTACACATATTCTAGTGAGTGGGCTGAGTGCCGCAAGCATAGAGATGAGAAGATATGGGCCAGTGGTCTCCATTTGTGCCTTCTTCTACAGCTGACTACCTGAGGGCCTCAAGGAAATTAACGAAGAGTTAGTGCAGAGTCTGGGTCACTCTCTGCATTTATGGTATTAGTCACACCCTGGCTCATTAACTGATAAAGTGGATCCCTTCTCCAGGGCCTGATCCAAAGCTCAGTGATGTCTGTGGAAGTCTTTGCTATACTGACTTCAATGGAGTTTTGGATCAGGTCCATGGTGAACTGATATGTAAGCTGCAAATCTAGTTATAATTTTGACATAACCCTAACTGTGGTCTCACTACTGTGAGAATATAATAAATCTTGCATTATACCAATGTTTTCTAACATGCAGCAAGCCCTCCTTGGAGGGTTGGGCCTACAAAGGCAGGGGTGGAGGAGGGAAAAAGGAAAAGAGGCAGAAAGTTGTGGGTCTACCCAGTCCCACTCCAACCTCCCACCCCCAACAAACAAACAAAAAACCTTACAAGCAGATTCTCAGAGAAAGCTTCAAGCAGCTCTTTAAAAGACACTTGCCCTTCGTTTCCTGCTGCTTCTCTGGTCTCCTAATGCAGTTGGCTATGGGAGCAGCTCAGGTACAAAGGCTTTCAGCGTCTGACAGAAGCCCCTCAATCCCATGTTTCTCTCCTCTGGTTCTGCAGCACCCAGCTCTGGGGCAAGATAACATGCAACCCTACATTACAGTGCCACCATGGGTGCTCTGAGCAGCATGCAGCCTTACTGAGTCAGAGACAGCTGAGGAAAAGGAGCAGAACAAGAGTGAAATTTATTATTGTCAAGGTGCCTGCAGTGACTCAATAGCATGAGTACCAACCACAGGGCAGACTGTTATGGAGCAGGGCACAAACCCCCAACTTGGTTGTCAGTTCTATACCTAGATTTTACCAAAGAATTATCAAGTGTACACTTCTCAGGAACTATAACAGCCTTAACATGGAGTCACAGACAGTCCCCAGTGGTATTCTGATCTGTCTCGTCACCCAGGTGAGTGTACCTTTGTGATAGATGGGCTCTTACACCCAGGGCTGGCTCTGGCTTTTTTGCCGCCCCAGGCAAAAAAGCCTCCGGCCGCCCCCCCGCCCCCGCTGAGGGTGGGGGGGGGAGAGCAGCCAGAGCCCCAGGGGGAGGGCGGCAAGCCACGGCAGGGGGGAGGGTGCCGGGGGGAGGGCGGCCAGAGCCCTGGGAGGAGGGTGGCGAGCCCGGCCGTGGCCCCGCTCTCCCCGGCGGCCGGAGCGCCGCGCCGCCCCCCTCCAGGTGCCGCCCCAAGCACAAGCTTGGTGGGCTGGTGCCTGGAGCCAGCCCTGCTTACACCAAGAATCACAGCAACACTCAGGTTACTTCCAGTTCCAAAGAACCAATCACTTATCCCAGGTCAATTGCACTTTATATCTCACACCAAAGACAATGCTTGTAGCGGATCCTGTAATAACTATCTAAAGATTTATTAAGTAGGAAAAGGAAACAGGAGAGTTATTTACAAGGTTAAAGCAAGTAAACATACACACACACAACTGAGTCATAATCTTAAATTTCAAAAGATAACAGAAGTTTCTATAACAAGCAAGCTCTATATGTCCTTTAGGGCTAACCCAGAATAAGCACTTGAGACCTCTTGCTTATGCCTAGAAAACCTTGCCCCTCAGAGTCCAAGCAGCACAGAGATAAAGTTCCTTCTTGTTAGGGGTTTTTATCCCATGTGTCTTGAGGTGCAAACTTACTTGGCTGATGGGAGGAATCCTCTTGCGTGACTCATTTTCATGGGAAGGAAAAGCAGAGCTACAAATTAATTGTCCTCTTAATTGTTCACAATAATCCATCTGGTGTCAATAGACCCACCTTGCTGTGAAGGATATAACAACTTCTGTTGGAGACCAGCACATTACACTACTTAATGTCTCTCTACTGTCTGGTGTTTTACACAGTCACAAATGTTCAAATATTACTTTACAATATGGGATTCAGATGTTATCAGAGAGATTAATGCAGGCAGCAATTCACAAGCATTCAATGAAATCTAAACATTACACACATTCTTATAATTCTAATACCTATTTTAACAATACTACACACACAGGTGAGGCAGTGATCCCAACTATGTATTTATCATTAGTCAACTGAGGCATGGAGACCTAGGCATGAGCTGGCACCTAGTTTGTCAAAGCCTCAATTACAAAGACGGAAACAAAAATAAAAACAATTGAAAAAAATAAGAAAAAATGGCCAGACAAAGGGAGAAAGCAACAACTGTGCCAGGTATTCAGGTGAGGGACAAATGGAGATAGCAATCTGCTAATCCCTCTCAAAATGACTCCAGGAAAAATAAAGGCTGGGAACCACCATCATACTGAAGTCATTAAAAAAATTACTTAAATACAGGAGGGTCCCATTGCATACAATTACACCTTCTCCTTGCCTGATATTTTTAAAACAAATTCCCATTGAAAGTGAATAAGAGAAGGATAATTGCATATGGACTTAATTACAGAGCATACATTGGAAAATGAGAGTATTTATCTTCACAAAGAAAATAATCATAATTACTGTATAACCTTCAGAATCTTTAATTGCCTTTGAGTCATTATCCCTTTTCTCTTTACACTATGTTCAATTTACTTTGTGCAATAATTAACAGAAGTAAAATGTAAAAACAAAGATACTTAATGGTCAGGTTCTCTCTTTAATTATTTTTCTTCCAAGTTTAGGAACATACAACAAAATCTAATGTTTTCTAAGTCTATTTTCATCATTCTAATCTTGTTTTTCAATTCCTGCTTTTCATTTTCTTGTTAATACAGAATCACCTTGCTAGTTCACACTAATAACTGGGATAGCTGTTATGATTAGGTTGCTTTTGTGAATTAGTACGTTAATAAACAAAATAAAGCAGGGATTCTGCATAAATGTTTTGTTCATTTTTCATCTGGTAAATGTTCTGTAGTATAGCTTGTAAAAATAACCTTCATAAACAGGTGACTTTGCTACAGCACTCTGCTGTTAAATAGTCACTGCGAAGCAAGAAGAGAAATTGCCACTCGTGTGAGAGACTTATGAAGTTTGTGGTTTAACGAAGTGCAGATTAGCAACTTTCTCTTGTGGATTTTTTGTTTTTTTGAAAGGGATGGTTGAACACAGTGGATTTCACAACATGAGCTTGCATTGTATGTGACCTTTCCATTTTCCAGAAATTAAATCTGCACTCAGTTTGCATGGAAAGTCAATTTTATGAATGTATTTTCTACTATCACAGTGTGAATTTTCATTCACCAACAGGGACAGTACCCAGTGAAACGTCTTTTTCTCTCACCTTTTTCAATTTTATTACGAAGGCCTCCAAATAAAAGTTCCTTCCATCCTGGGATATGAACAGGGTCCAAAATCATAGACAAAAATTCTTAGCAGACAACCCCACATTAAAATTGCTGGCATGTTGCTTGTTCTATCTATTACCGACTTTATTAAGACATTAACTAGTGATCCGGTTTCTTAGAAATCAGGAAGCTGCTGGAGATTGCCTTGCAGGTTAATATGCCAGTTCTATTTTTGTGCAGAAAGTGGAGAAAGGCAGTCACACCGGCATTGCTGCCCCTGTCCCTGTACTCTGCAGAAGGTTCTTTGCAAGATCCAAGACCCATGCACTGGATGGAAAGAGGAAAGTGCAACAGAGAATCCTCCAAAAAGTTAAAGCAACTTGAGCCATAATCTCTCTCCAGACACCCCCGTCCCCACGCAGTATGACAGCACTGTCTACTACTCAGGGTTTTGGCTGCCACAATCTAGCCTCTTGGGGTAGCAGAACCCAGTGTCACAAGTGTTAGTGGCCTCTAGTGACATCACTTCATGGCAATGGAAAGAAAGGAGGTTGAAGTGAAGCCTAACCTCACAAGCAGAGAGCAAGTAAGGGCAGTTAAGGAATTAAGTCTGTGTCTTGGCTTGCTGACACCACTAATTCTGATTGTGGATGGGAGAAAGGAGGATGGACTTTTAACTGGTAGGTTTAGTTTGTTGTGTGGGGCCCTTAGAAGAGCACAGCCTTATGGTTAATAAGCCAGCCTAAGGCAACCACCGGCCATGAAGTAATGCATTAGCCAAGCTATATTCAGCCTTTCCTCAAAGTCAAGCGTGCTATCCCTTTGAGCAGTTTTGTAAGACTTCCCCACTCACAATCTGACCCACGATGAGGTAATGTCTTATGACACCAGGAGGTATTTTGTATGTTGAGTTGTTGGGTCACAGAGTCAATTTGCACTTTGTCAGTATTTGGTGGAACATAAACTCAGAAAAGTTCAAATCTGTAGGCTAGTAGAAATTGTGTAGCTATGGTTGCAAACCACAATTTACTCATCCTAGGGTTTTTTATGATTCATATTTCCCTCTTAGTACAGGATGAACACACATCCACAGAAATCTGCCAAAATTGTTCTTATTCCAGGAAAGCCAAATCTTCAAATCAATAATTTAGCCCATAGGTGTGGCTGTTTTCTGAGGATCTGGGGGAGGTAGGAGCTGGAAAGCATTCTTGTTGTGAGCTGAAAAGAAGTCACACTGTGGCTGCTACTACAGCTTTAGGATCGATGTAGTCTTTATTGTTCCTGTTCTCCACTTCATGGGGGAGCATAGCTAGTGTATCAATAGAGTTGTGGCTCCAATAGCCTCACCTTTACCCCTCCCGCCAAAATTCCATCAGTGTTTCACCACAGGGAGTTTCCAAACGGCAAAGCTTCATAGGACACAGGGAGTTCAGACTACATGTGAGGGGTCGCCAAGTCCTGCCCTATTTTCTCCAGTAGAAATACACTGACTCTTCTAGGCCAGGTTTTTTCACAGCATAGGACCATGGCAACAGTGCATGTCTGGTAAAGAGGTATTTATTTGGAATTCTGTGAAAGGGTTAGTGCAGACACTGTTCTGGCTGATCTGATTTCCACAATACCCACAGAGTGACATCTCAATCAGGTGGTCACATTTGGAGTTCTTGGGAAAGAAACATCCAGTGAAAATGGAAAGTTAGATTCATGGTCTAAGTGTAATATGATCTGTAATATAACCAAGAGTGTTTAGTAGTTTTACTAGACCTTGCTTAGACTCTGATTAATTGGGTCAATATTAAACACTTTTTGTGTGTTTTCCTCTGATCACACCATTTACATATACATATATATATACAATATAGTTGTGTGTGTGTGTGTGTGTGTGTGTGTGCGTACACACACATGACTGAATAAGACCTATTGGATGAAGTATTGACATGACTGCAGGGGGAATTACACACCACTTTGTTCTGAAATAAGGTGAAAAGGCAAGGAGGACAAAAATCTGGTGAACAGTTGCTCTTAAACTCAGAGGACACACCATCACAGAGTACAATGCCCATAGAAAGTATGTGGGCAGAGTCTAAAGCTATGGTGAAAGGGATAGATAGTTACAACTGATTAGCTAAATTGAAAGATTTTTCTAGTGGGTTTAGCAGGGAGCTAGGAACTGGAGAGTTGCAATCATGATTCCTGCAAATGACTCCTTCTATGATCTTGTCTAAGGCACTTAGCCTCTTTTTGCTACACTTTCCCACCCCATCTGTAATATGGGAATAACAATTACTACATCAGGATGTTGTTATGATTAATTCACATTTAGATAAGACTTTGAAGACCAAAAATACTTTAACAAAATCATGCCATCTTCTTCAAATTTACACTCACACAAAACTTTAATGGCAACCTATTAAGGCAGAATAGCTACCCAACATTTAGAATGTGACAGTAAGCTGCAAGAGTGTTTAGGACTGCCATTGAAGTTTTGTGTGAAAGCATGAGTTTGATGAGGTTAGGGTACATGTTGCTTTTTGTTATCTGTCAGAGCCTTATAAAGTGTTGAAGTGAACTAACAATCACAGTTACAGCATAAGAAGGTGGCCAGGAATACAAGAGACATTTCTCTTATTTCCAGACTTTTAACATTTTGGTTGGTGGGATGATCTTGATGCCTCCTTAACTGTCACTAAACAAAGTTCAGTTTATCTTAATAAAACATAGATCATCTGCTCTAAACAAACAGAACTTACCACTTCAACTAAAGGAGAATGTCCATATTGCTCATGTCGTGGAGTGGAGTAGTTCTGATTTCACCCAACAGACGGTGGTACATGTGATGTGCACACTATCCAAGTCATTAGTGCTATATCAGTTAAGAATCTAAAATAACACAATTACTGTTCATATATTTAACAGTGAAAGCAGAGATAAGTAGCTGCATTTGAATGATGCTCCTTAATAAACACAGTAAATGATCAGTAAAGTTAAATGTAATTTAATTCTACTTTTATTAATTCAGGAATCAAAAATGCTTCACTGATTTATATTCTAAATAGCAATGAATTTCAGCTGAATTCTGTTCATGCCAACGTACTTATCTGAATCGCCATTAAAAATATTTTAAATAAACTAATAAGCTTCTAGCAGTGCACAAAATTGAAATACAATTGGGAAAAGAAGTGGGTGTGCTGACAATCTCATGTTCTTTGTCTGAATTTAATTCCAGATAATTTACCATTCTCAGATTTTGATTCTATCAGAGTAAAGAATGTCAGTATCAAGCAATTCTTTTTTTCGTTCCACAAAAAAAGCATGGCTGTACTTCACAGCAGATGGTATTATAATGGATTGTTTAATTATCTCTGCAAATAATACAATATATGGAATATAAAATGGCCTCAAAAGGCAGAAGAGGATACCGTTCAAGAGGGTGGAGGGAGGGGGAAGATGATCTTGAGTAAATGTATGCAATGTATTTTATACATTAATTAAGTCATTTAAATGTTTAACTTAATTACTTCAAAGTAAGAGAAATGATTAAATATAGTCTAATGATCCATAGTGTCAAACATTGATAATCTAGGGGCTAGTCTACACTTACCCGGTAGTTCGACGGCTGCGGATCGAAGTTCCGAGTTCGATTTATCGCGTCTGGTCTGGACGCGATAAATCGAACCAGGAAGTGATCCCCGTCGACTGCGGTACTCCAGCTCAGCGAGAGGAGTACCGCGAAGTCGACGGGGAGCCTGCCTGCCGCGTGTGGACCGCGTCTGAACCGCGGTAAGGTCGAAGTAAGGTATGTCGAATTCAGCTACGTTATTCACGTAGCTGAATTTGCGTACCTTACTTCGATTTGGGGGGTAAGTGTGGACCAGCCCTAAGAGAGATCCTACCACCTGTTAGCAGCCATTTTACCTGCTGTACTCTTCTCAGAGCTCATAACTAAATAGGGTGACCAGATGTCCCGATTTTATAGGGACAGTCCTTATATTTGGGGCTTTTTCCTATATAGCTCCTATTACCCCCCACTTCCTGTCCCTATTTTTCACACTTGCTGTCTGGTCACCCTATAAGTAAAGCTGGGTTGGAAATGTTTTTTTTTTCCATCCTGTAGAATTTTTTTTATATAAAAAAGTTTCCCATTTCACTGGGACAAACCTGAGAGCTTTTGACATTTTTTGAGGAGGTGAGGGGGGTGGGGGAGAGAGAGAAACCCATCCTAGTAAAGTAGCCAACAGTCTGGTCATTATGACACTCCCCTGGGTGGGAAACCAAAGTTCAAATTCCTGTTCTGCCTGATTCAAAGCGGGGGGGATTCAACTACAGCAGGGTCTCCCAACATCCTAGGTGAACGCCCTAACCACCAGGGTATTCTATTGGCTATTGTGGAGTGGGTCTCTCTGGCTAGAAATTCTACCCTGTATCAGAGAAACCCTCCCAACTAAAGTTTTGTCAAAATGGACCCTCTCCTACAAAAGGTTTCAGTTTCAACGAATCAGCATTTTTCAACAAAAAAACTGGAATTAAAAAGGGACACTGTCTCTTACTATGTATATACAGTGCCTAGCACAATGGGCCTCCAATCTGATTTGGGGCCTCCACACTGGGGAAAAAACTTGCAGCACCATGTCTACAGACTCGGGCTTGTGCTATGATGCTAAAAATAGCCATGTAGCCATTCCCACTGGGGCTGGAGCTTGGGCTCTGAAATACACATCCCCGAAGCCCAAGCAGGAATGTCTGTGCAGCTATTTTTAGCACCGTAGTTCAAGCTTGGGTCTATAGACCTGGACTCTGAGATTCACTACCCCAGGTGTTTTTTTGCAGTGTAAATGTGTACTAGGTGTAACTGTAATACAAATAATAATTATAGAAAGGGGCT
>NW_020664909.1:10721911-10744593 GCF_002925995.2 Terrapene triunguis
TCATATATCTGTAAAATGAATACAGGTAATGGAGATATCAATGAAAAGAAATTGTCAGAGTCTTTTGGGAAGTCGCACAAATATAAATGAAAGTCAAGGAACCAAATTCTGAATTTTCAGTTCTTTTATTAAGAGAGGGGTCACTGATGGTCTGCTGTAGAATCAATGATGGATGTAAGGTCCATGATCCAAAAAGCTTTGCACCAGCAAGATGAATCTTAGAGGTGTGATAAATGATGATCACATTAAGAGGGGAGATGAGCTGAACAGAAGAGAAAGTGAAAGCAGCCTGTAAGATAGTGCTTCACTTATTTGTCATAGATGTTGTGTGTGGGATGAGCAAAAGTTACCTGCAAAATAGATCTAGCTGCTTTTATAGTTATTTTTTTTCTTATTCATGCACACAATTACATTTAAAGCAACATGCAAAGACGTTGTGAGAAAGAAAGAAGAGGCTTGAGCTGCCTTCCAAACTTTATACTGTGACTTTTTGCATATTTGAAAGTAGTTGGATAACTACATCCTCTTAAATTTTACATAGGCCTCACTAATTTGGTCAGGTTCAGAAGTGGAAGTGCTGAAGTGTACCAGGGATATGATATCCTTGAGGTTACTGTATTCTGATACCGCCAAAAGCTGGATGTGCTTGACATTTCAGGACACCAAGCTTGTTTCAGAGATTTTTTTATCCTCGTTTTGAGCTGCATTTTTTCTGAAGTCTGAGCTTCTTGCTTTGAAATTCACAATATTGAAAGGTGTTGGGGACAACTTTCTTGTACGCATAAGGGTCCATTTTGCAATATAGATCTGACCTAAATATGTTTTACATAAATTACTGAGCCATGCCCCAGACTGATAACCCAGAATAATCCCCCATGCTTGGGACAACTGTGTTCTATCCAGATCCTCTGACAGTTTGATTTGCAATGCAGATTCATTGACTCCTATAAGGCAGGAGCTACAGTCACCTTTAAAAAGTCAGCAATTTCCAACAGTCATCACCAAACAATGTCTGAGAATAGGGAAGTTACTTATCCTTCCTGACTAGAATTCTTTGGGATACAGGGTCCCTGACTTGTATTCTGTTGTGGATACCCATGTGCTCCAGGCATCTGAGACCAGAGAATTTTACAAATGGTGTCCATTGGTCTGCACCGACACCCTCACTCTCCGTGTGCTCCATGGCAAGAATATAAAGGGGTTGCAGACCAATGCTTATACAGTTCCTCATCTTATCATAAATCAGAGATGATCCAAAGCAGAGAGGAAGGAGGGTGGGTAGTGAAAGACTGTCAGGGACCACACATCATGGAGAACTCGTTACAAAAGGTAAATAACTTCCTTTTCTTCTTCGAGCATTTGTCCCTATGTATATTCCACTGTGGATGACTAAGAAGCAGTACTCAGAGGAGGATGGAAGGATTCAGTTACTACAGTTGCTTGTGGAACTGCTGTCCCAAAAGAAGCATCAGCAGAGGAGGTTTGGACCAAAGCATAATGTCTTGGAAATGTGTGGATGGCACTCCATGATGCAGTCTTGCAAATAACAAGCAGAGGCACCTCTTGAAGTAATGCTACTGATGCTGCCTGTGCTCAGAATGAGCCCTTACCTCATGTGGGGGAGAAAGTTGTGCCAGCTGACAAAGTAGGATGCAGCCAGAGATCCACTTGCAGTCCCTCTGGGAGGAAATAGCTTGTCCTTGTTGCCATAGCGGAATGGATGCAAACAGTCTAAGGGCTGGTCTACACCCAGCCGCTAGTTCGGCGGCTGGGGATTGAAGTTCTGGGTTTGACTTATCGCGTCTGGTCTGAACGCGATAAGTCAAACCAGGAAGTGCTCGCCGTCGACTACGGTACTCCAGCTCGGCGAGAGGAGTACCGCGGAGTCGACGGGGAGCCTGCCTGCCGCGTGTGGACCGCGTCTGAACCGCGGTAAGTTCGAACTAAGGTATGTCGACTTCAGCTACGTTATTCACGTAGATGAAGTTGCGTACCTTAGTTCGACTTGGGGGGTTAGTGTAGACCAGGCCTAAGTCAGTGGTTCTCGAAGCCGGTCTGCCACTTGTTCAGGGAAAGCCTCTGGCGGGCCGGGCCGGTTTGTTTACCTGCCATGTCTGCAGGTTTGGCTGCTCTAGGCCAATGGGGGCTGTGGGAAGCGGCGCGGGCTGAGGGATGTGCTGGCCGCCCTTCCCACCGCTCCCATTGTGCCTGGAGCGGTGAACCGCAGCCAGTGGGAGCCGTGATTGGCCAAACCTGCAGACGTGGCAGGTAAACAAACCGGCCTGGCCCGGCCCGCCAGGGGCTTTTCCTGAACAAGTGGTGGACCGGCTTTGAGAACCACTGGTCTAGGTGACTTTCTGATCTGTTTTGTTCTCTGTAGGTAAAATGCCAAACCTCATCTCACGTTCATAGAATCATAGAATAATAGAATATCAGGGTTGGAAGGGACCCCAGGAGGTCAGCTGGTCCAACCCCCTGCTCAAAGTAGGACCAATCCCCAATTAAATCATCCCAGCCAGGGCTTTGTCAAGCCTCCTCTAAGGAAGGAGATTCCACCACCTCCCTAGGTAACCCATTCCAGTGCTTCACCACCCTCCTAGTGAAAAAGTTTGTCCTAATATCCAACCTAAACCACTGCAACTTGAGACCATTACTCCTTGTTCTGTCTTCTGCTACCACTGAGAACAGCTTAGATCCATCCTCTTTGGTAGTTGAAAGCAGCTATCAAATCCCTGTTCATTCTTCTCTTCTGCAGACTAAACAATCCCAGTTCCCTCAGCCTCTCCTCATAAGTCATGTGCTCCAGCCCCCTAATCATTTTTGTTGCCCTCCGCTGGACTCTTTCCAATTTTTCCACATCCTTCTTGTAGTGTGGGGCCCAAAACTGGACACAATACTCCAGATGAGGCCTCACCAATGTCAAATAGAGCGGAATGATCACGTCCCTCAATCTGCTGGCAGTGCCCCTACTTATACAACCCAAAATGCCGTTAGCCTGCTTGACAACAAGGGCACACTATTGACTCATATCCAGCTTCTCGTCCACTGTAACCCCAGGTCCTTTTCTGCAGAACTTCTGCCTAGCCATTCGGTCCCTAGTCTGTAGCAGTGCATGGGATTCTTCTATCCTAAGTGCAGGACTCTGTACTTGTCCTTGTTGAACCTCATCAGATTTCTTTTGGCCCAATCCTCTAATTTGTCTAGGTCCCTCTGTATCCTATCCCTACCCTCCAGCGTATCTACCACTCTTCCCAGTTTAGTGTCATCTGCAAACTTGCTGAGGGTGCAGTCCACGCCGTCCTCCAGTTCACTGATGAAGATATTGAACAAAACCGGCCCCAGGACTGACCCTTGGGGCACTCCGCTTGATACCAGCTACCAACTAGACATGGAGCCATTGATCACTACCCGTTGAGCCCGATGATCTAGCCAGCTTTCTATTCACCTTATAGTCCATTCATCCAGCCCATACTTCTTTAACTTGCCTGCAAGAATACTGTGGGAGACTGTATCAAAAGCTTTGCTAAAGTCAAGGAATAACACATCCACTGCTTTCCCCTCATCCACAGACCCAGTTATCTCATCATAGAAGGCAATTAGGTTAGTCAGGCATAACTTGCCCTTGTGAATCCATGCTGACTGTTCCTGATCACTTTCCTCTCCTCTAAGTGCTTCAGCATTGATTCCTTGAGAACCTGCTCCATGATTTTTCCAGGGACTGAGGTGAGGCTGACTGGCCTGTAGTTCCCTGGATCCTCCTTCTTCCCCATTTTAAAGATGGGCACTACATTAGCCTTTTTCCAGTCATCTGGGACCTCCCCCGATCGCCATGAGTTTTCAAAGATAATGGCCAATGGCTCTGCAATCACATCTGCCAACTCCTTTAGCACCCTCGGATGCAGCGCATCTGGCCCCATGGACTTGTGCTCGTCCAGCTTTTCTAAATAGTCCCTAACCACTTCTTTCTCCACAGAGGGCTGGTCACCTCCTCCCCACGCTGTGCTGCCCAGTGCAGTAGTCTGTGAGCTGACCTTGTTCGTGAAGACAGAGGCAAAAAAAGCATTGAATACGTTAGCTTTTTCCACATCCTCTGTCACTAGGTTGCCTCCCTCATTCAGTAAGGGGCCCACACTTTCCTTGACTTTCTTCTTGTTGCTAACATACCTGAAGAAACTGTTGAGGAAGCAAAGTCTCTTCTCTTTACTGGAGGCATGAGGATTGGGGAAGAACACAGGTACACTGATAGTCTGGTTTATGTGAAACCACTTTGGGGGTGAATTTTGGATGTAGTCATAATGAGACCTTGGCTTTCCGAAATATTGTTGAGGGAGGGTCTGCCGTTAGGGCCCCCCAGTTCACCTACCCCTCTAGCTGAGGTAATAGGAACAATGAAGTCAACCTTCATAGACAGAGGAAGCATTGAACAGGTCACCAGAGGTTTAAATGTGACTTAGTAACAGTTAAATAAGAACTAAATTAAGATCCCATTGAGGAATTGGTTTTATTACTGGTGGGAAAATTCTAAGTAAGCCCTTTAAGAAGCTGGAGGTGATGGGGTGAGTAAATACAGAATAGCCTTCTACTGGAGGGTGATGTGCTGATTGCCACCAGGTGACCCCATACTGAGTGAAGACAGAGACCCACCATCTTGAGGTAAACCAAAATATCAGGAATACTTGTTGCCTCAGATAGAGCTAGGGTGTCAAGAAGTCCCGATTTTATAGGGACAGTCCCGATTTCTGGGTTTTTTTCTTATATAGGCTCCTATTACCCCCCCCACCATCTGTCCCGATTTTTCATATTTGCTGTCTGGTCACCCTAGATAGAGCCCAGATAGAGAAATGCTTCCACTTGGCAAGGTAACATTTTCTGGGATGGCTTGCACAGGTTTGGAATTGGAGAATTATAGATCTGATTCCCATCCAAATATAAAGCCAGGAGGTGAAGAGCTTCTGGGTTAAAATATTGGATCCTGCCATTCTCTTGAGTCATAAGGTCTGGGAAAGGACAAATGCTGATGGGTGGCCAGGCTGACATTTGCAGGAGACCTGGGAACCAGAACTACCTGGGCCATTTGAGCGCAGTGAGCATGATTCTGCCCTGTCAAATCTTCCACAGTACTTGAAGAAGCAGCAGCATAAGAGAAAAGGCATAGTTCAAACAGTCTGCCCAAGGCAGCAGGAGAGTATTACCTCTGGAGATATGGCCATGAGCTCCTCTGGAACAATAAGTGCTGCATTTTCTGTTTGTGAGGGAGGTGAACATGTCCCAGGTAGGGTCTCTTCGCTGAGTGAAAATGCTGTTCACCACTAAGCCCCACTCCTGGCAGTGGCAATGTACCTGCTGAGGCAGTTCACCAGTGAATCCCAGGTGCTTGGGAGACTGCCAATAAAGCGATGTGGTGCTTGATACACAAGTTCCATAAAGTGACCACTTCTATACACAGAGGAATAAATATCACTCCTCCCTATTTATGTAGAAAATTATTATCATATTGCCTGACATTATGAGAATGTGATGAGATTAGAGTAATGGTAAGATTGCCCTGCATACTTCTCAGACCACCCTGAGTTGCAGGAGACTTATGTGCATTCTGGTTTCCTAGATCATTCAAAGGTCCTGTGCTGTGTGACCATCCAAGTGAGCCCTCCAACATTAACAAGTAGACATCTGATTGTTGTCCTATTGGGTGTGGGGTGATGGGAAAGGAATACCCAGGCACACTTGTGCAGGATCTTTTCATAAAATTAGAGAGGCCCTTATCTTTTTGGGGACTGTTAGTACAGTGTTCATGCTGCGTTTGGGCAGTATATATATAGTTTGAAGCCAAGCATGAAGGCAGGAAAGGTGGAATCTGGTGAATGGCTTCACTTAAGTGCATGATGCCAGGTGATCCAGCACAGCAAGACAAATCAGGACTGATATCCGAGGGCTGGTGCATAACCTGATCTATCTGGCTGCTTATGGCTTGGAATCTGTCCATAGGGAGAAAAGCCCTTGCTCTGACAGAGTTGAAGGTCGCTCCTTTGAAATATAGAGTCTGGGTTGGTGTCAGGGTAGACTTTTGCATATTCACAGAGATTTCCAGGGATGCTAAGAGATAGAGCAGTGACGAGGTCAAAGCTATGACTTCTGGGCATGTCCCCCTGCCTACAAAAAGCCAGTTGTCTAGATACAGGAAGATGGGGGATGAACTCTCCATCTGAGTTGCACTTCTACTATGGAAATCACCTTTGTGAAAATGTTGGGTGCAGTTGCTAGACCAAACTGGCCTAACACTGGATTGATAGTGGTTGGAACCTACCACAAATCTAAGGAATCTTCTGGGCCAAGGGTGAATATCTATGTGAAAGTATGTGTCTTTCATATTAAGAACTGTGAGTTATGTCTTTTTCTAGGCATGGTATTATCGATGCCAGTGTAACCATGTGGAATATTAGCTTGTGTATAAAGACATTGAGTCACCACAGGTTGAGGATGGATCTCCACCCTCCTTTCTTTTTGGGGACTAGACAATATTTGGAATAAATCCTCTTTCCTTGATGTTGAAGAGGTACTTGCTCTATTGGTCCTCATTGTAAGAGGGATTTTATCTCCTGAAGGAGAATCTCCTTGTGAGATTGGCCCATGAAGAGGGATAGGAAAGGGGCTTGGAGGGGTTGGGGGAGATAAACTTGAAAGTATAGCTGGAATGGATGATATCAAGAACTCATATGTCCATTGTTATTGCTCTCCAGATGTGGGAAAATTGCAGTATGTGTCCACTAAACGGATCTTGGAATTGGATGCAGATGGCATCAATATTGGTTTGCAGCTCCACCATCTGCCAATAAAAGTATCTTGTACCCAGAGCATAAAGCTGGGTAATTGCAGTAGAGATGGACAGGGCAGGGGCGTCTCGATTTCTGCATCTTCCGCTGTTTGCCAGGTTGGTGGTAAGAGCGCTGGTGGTAGAATGTCTGTGGTAAAGGCCTTTGCTTGTAAGGCTGCTTATGGTACATTCTCTTCAGGGCTTGTGTAGAAATTCGCAGGGAATGGAGGGTCACTCTGGAGTATTTTAGTGAATGCAAAGATATTTGTATTCTCATTAACAAGATTGATTTCATTGAAAGGCAAGTCTGGTACCTTCCTGGCGAATCCTGAAGAGTGTAGCCAAGATTCCCATTGCATTCCTGTAGCAGACACTGTGGATCTCAATGAAGTATCCAGACAGTTGACTGTAGCTTGTAGCAGGGTTCTTGCAACTAATCTGCCCTGGTCAATAAGGGTTTGAAACTGAGCCTGATCCTCCTGGGGTAACTTCTCTTTATCGTCCAGGAACTTAGAATAGGTCAAACAAACAAACAAAGCAAAAACAAAACAAAATACCATTAAAACCCCCCAACAACCAATAACAGGCTCTCCTAGATAAATGTAACTAGAAATTCTAAATTGGAGATTGGTGGAAGTAAACATCTTTCTCCCCATGAGGTCCAAATACTTGGCTTCCATATGTGCAGATTTGGCTCTTGCATGCTGTTTTCTGGATCTTTCTGTGGCACATTGGACAACCAGGGCATTTGCGGTAGGATGGGAGAGCAAAATCTGTGCTCCCTTAGCCAGGACAAAGTACTGCTTTTCTGCCCTTTTTGGGTAGGAGCAGAGGTAGATGGCTTATGTCAGTGTTTTCCAAACTTGGGATGCCTCTTGTGTAGGGAAAGCTCCTGGTGGGCCGGGCCGGTTTGTTTACCTGCCGCATCCGCAGGTCCGGCCAATCGCGGCTCCCAGTGGCCGCGGTTCACCGCTCCAGGCCAGTGGGAGCTGCTGGAAGCGGCGCGGGCCGAGGGACGTACTGGTCGCATAGTCTAAGTCTTTTGCCAGGGCATCAGAAGATGCCCTAGGCTGGGGGTTCAAACTACCTGGTAGCTAAAATTGTAAAACTAACAACAATACTATCTGCATATGAAGATTCTGACTTTGGCCATGCAGCAGTAGAATGGGACTGGAGAGACACTGGTGTGCACTGCCAGCCCCCTCTACTCTTGACACAGAGCAGAAGGAGAGTGAGGGCACAGACACAGACCAATGACCACTGTTTGCAAGAATTCTCTAGTCCCAAGGAAATAGATGCATGTGTACCCACAGTGGAATACACATCGGGATCAGCACTTAAAGAACTATACTTTTCTTTTATAATAGTATAGAAGATAGCTGTGGGAACAGTTTGAAAATATTGACTATTTTGTTATGAGTCTAAGCACATTAGGGTAATGAGGAGTTAACAGTTGAGCAGCTGCTGAGAAATTACATGTCCATCTTCCTCAACCCTAGAAAAAGGAAAATTAGGGAGGCAAAATCTACTTTGATTTAGCTTGTTTTCCTCATTGCATTCACACATATACACAAAAAGTTAGGCAGATACTTATTTTAAAATCAATTTTACCTAGTGCTACCTTGGTTGCTTCATAAATCATATTTTCAGAGGCATGACAACAGTTTTAGTTCTGAAAAATTACTCTTCATTAAAATGTAGAATTCTCACTCCAAATCCTTATTGAACACTTCTATAAAATGTCATTTTTTACTTTTAGAAACTATAATAGATAACCATGGTTGACATTCAAAGCTAGACAGCATTTATGAATACTTGTATTGTCTTCACAGCATTGGAACACTCCCCAGATGTTTCTTCCTCCTGCCAATGCCTTCTATTTTCATTAATTATTCTGATTTGAGTAGAAAGTTTGTGCTTTTGGTGGGGGGGGGTTGGAGGAGGGAAGCAAAGAAACAGTAGCAGTGGTTGCTGTTTTCACTACACAGAGCACTGGAGGAATACACATTCCTTTTAATTTCAGCATATACGGAGTGAAATTCAAGTGCATATAAAATCCATCTGTAATGCTCCAACTGGAATTGAATCGTGTCACATGCTTAATAGAACCTAAAGTTGGCACAATTTTTTCTGTAACACCCACACCAAACATGTGATAAGGGAATAGTAAAGCATAGTCAACAGCATCATTCCTGGGAGCATTAGGATGGCACAGCATGATTTGGAGGTCACTGAAAATATTTTCCTCATTTATCTTTTCCTTCTTTCTGAGAATTCAGACACACAAAATGAAGGTAAAGATAATGGCTCCCTAGTTAAGGTTTTCCATTACCAGAAAAGCGATCATGATGTGTTCATCTACTTAATATTTTACCACCATTAAACTTGTATGAGCTGGAAGGTTAGAGTTGGAACTGGATATTGTTATGCCAAAATGGTAATTAAATGCATGTTATGAATTATGGATATACAACCACTTGATATAAAGGTCTCCATAGTAAGGGTTGAAGTATTTTTTTTTTAAAAAGCCTTTAACAAAGGACCTCACAAAGCAGGCTATCACAACTTCACCAGGATGCTTAAGGACACTGAGTGTGTTAAACCCCTGTGTCTGGACGGACATTTGTAGAGAAGTAGTCTCAATTGGACACTGAATTTGTCTGAGGGGTGTCTTATTCTGAAAAGTAGCCTGACTAAAAGACATCCATGCCTTCCTTCCTAGTCTCTGCTCAGTTAGGAGACCAAGCATGGCATGTTACTTGTTCAGGAGTGAGCGAACTGGGGGCCAGCAGGGCACACACAGTATGCTGAGAAAAGAGCAGGGAAAAAGTAGCTTTTTGGAAAATAGAGCTGCACACAGTGGAGTCTTAACTGGAGTTACTACAAGTGGAATTGCTTGTGTGCCCTTTTGCTGCTTTTTGACCTCCCTGTCCAAAGTAGACATGCTTGTGTACATCGTAGGAATAAAAACAGACTATGAGAAAATAGCCACACAGATTTCAGGGTAACTTCTCTTCCAATAGAAAACTTACCTACTGTAGAGCTCTCAGATCTGCTGCCACTGAGCAAGGAAGCAACAAAATATTGTTCCTGAAGTGTGGCGACGACAGATGAAAGGAAACAGAACACCAGGTTTGTGGTAGCCGAAAAGCCCCTCTACCTCCCAGGAACTTTTCCTGGGGCTTTTATTTTTTTTCTTACTTTGTTTACAACTCTTTTTATTGGTACAAATTTTGCGCATGAAGAAGACATGCAGTAGTTAATTACATAAAGTAACAGCCCCATATCTTGTGCACGTGAAAGCCAGCTGCAAGGGAGAAAAACAGGCAAGCCAAAAGTTTTCCCAAACACAGACGCTGGGACAAGGTTACTCCTGCCTCGTTGCTAAAGGAACAGTTTGCCGTTCTCGTGGGCAGACGATTTGGGAGCAACACATTCCTACACTGAAGTAGTGTAACTGCAACTCCTTTCTTGCGCCTCATTTCTTAAAGCCTGCCATTTAAGACACAAATCCCACTTATCCTACAAACTGGAAATCCTCTAATAATAAAAACATGAGAATATGTAGATTGTACATAGCAAGGAAATTCTGAAACTTGCTTCTCCTCCATTTCTATAACCCAGCAAATCTTTCAGTGAAAAGTGTTAGAAATACTAAAATGAATTAAAGTTACAGTGAAGTGGCCACCAGAGATTCTAACAATGCATTGGACAATTTGGCTCTGGAAGCTTGCATGAAACACACACACACACACACACACAGTTAGTGCTACATTCAACCATTGGGCTTACCTTCTCTGTTGTGCAAAGTTTATCTGAATGCTTTAGGAAGGTGCAGCAGACAGACTGCTAAATTCAGTGATTGCTCAAACAGTCACGTAAAACAGAAATGAAGAAAAATAGCAAGCAGCCCGGGATGAACACTGGAAGAGGTTTGATCTGTCTGTACAATAAACAGTATCTATGTACTGGAGGTGAAAGCAAAGATGGAAATCTCAGACTGAACAGTAGAAGATTAAACATTTTCCGTTTAAATATTTTGCTAAAACACAGCTCACAATGAGGATGAGAGGTGGCTTTCTGCAGCACTGGTGGCAGAGGACAAAAGGATAAAAATATTGTAGAACTTATTATTAAGGTAAATTTTGAGGAGAGTTCTGGTAGGCAAGTTTCTGTTCAGAAACTGAGGGCCCACATTTTTGCACTGGCAATTAAATTATCGGAGCAAATCAGGCAGTTAGAGGTGCAGCTACTCAGACTTATATCCACGGTTCTTTGTGCGAGTCAAATTGTACCTACATTGTACATGTAATATCCTTTTCCTGAGCAGGAGGCTAGTAATATGACCTTGATGGTCTACTTTTACTCAGCATTAGGAATTGAATCCTAGAGTATGGTCCTCTCCACTCAGAAATTTTATCTCACTGGATTCCATTGAGTTTTACGGACATAATACAACCACCCACTGCTATGACCTAATTTGCTCTTCCTGTATACTTTATCTTTTACTATTACTAGTAGTTGGGTCTGCAGGTGAGTAGTGCTTTACAGCTTATCCTGGATATGTATATGATGTAAAATGAGTAAATTTAATCTGGTCTATGGGGGGATGCCAAGATAGAATTAAAATGTAAAAGCCTTCTACCTTCTACTGCTCCCTCTAGCTTTTTGAACAATTAAAACTTTTTATTAAACATCTGGAAGTTGTTTTATTTCACACAGAACCATTCTTTGTGAAATGGGAGGCTGATATAATATTATCAATATTTTTCATTTTACTAAAAACCCGGTTGTAGCATACAAAGCTTCTCAATACTCATGTTGATAAGAAAAGATGAAAAACTTCAGCAATGCTAACAATCAGTTCTGAAAAAAAGGCCATTTTTCAATGGGGGTTGGGGAGGGGAACTGTTTGTTTCAACTGGCTCTACTGCACTACTTACAGAAGAGTGCTCTAACAATGCAAACAGTCGCACCATTTTATTTTCACTGTACAATGTCTTGAGAGTTTTTTGTATTATGCAAATTCTCACTAAAAACAATGCTGTATATATTCTAGTTATTTCATGGGACTTCATATAATACAATATTAAGTAACATAGAAAGATAATGAGCAGCAGTATACTGCACTGTAAAAACAATAACTTTCTGACATCTATTAAAAAATCAAATGGACAGGAACCTTATAACTGGAGGAAAACAATCCACTGAGAGCTATTCAACATGAAGGTAAAATCTGGAATGCAGTAATGCTGAAGGAGATTTAGGAGTAATAGACAATAGACAGGAACATGAAATACAATAGGGCACAAAGGTAACAAATATAATTTTGTGCTGCCTATAAGGAGATATTAGGTTATCGAGGACATAATAGTCACCTTTATATGGCACTGGGGCAACATAATCTGTAATATGTTCAATTCTGGCACCATATTACCAAAAAGATATTGACAAGTCAAAGGGAGTTAAGAGGAGAGCAACAAAAAGTATTACAAAATATGGGTAGAGGAGAGAGTAAAAGTTAAATGTGTGTAACTTGACACATCTGTGAACAAAGGGTATATAATAACAGGATACACATAACTGAAGGGTATAAACAGTCAGAGCCAGATCCAACACCCTTGGTCATGGTCCATAAACAGTTCCATTGAATTCAATTAGGCAATCAAAGAATAACGTAGCACTAAATGCAAGTAGCAGAATTCAGACACCAAGAAGGAAAGATATGGCTGAGGATAAGAAAAAGGATAAGAGTAAGAGGGTGAATGAAAGACAGAAAATTTAACTGAATGTTGGGGAAAGTTTTCAGTGGCAGTCATTCACAGAAATTGCACCCCCACTGCTTCAGACATTTAACAATTAGACTAGATCAAACACTAGTAAACAATGCTGCAACTGCACAGAGATAGAGTAGATGGCCTCATATTGGTAGGTCTTTCCCAACTTGAGTGTCTAAAGATTCTACGGTATGTCAAAAAAACTGCCTCCTCACTTCTTGGACTTATGCTTGAAGGAAAATGTCATCAAAAATCCGGAATAACTTGGTTTTTTTGGTAAGTCATACAAAAAATATGTAAGCATGATCCATCATCTTTTTTCCTCCTGACATTCTTGATATGCTCTTTCACACAAAACATATCACTACAATAATAGAAAGGAGAGGCAGAAAACTTAATCATGTTCACCTTCAGATGGCAGGACATAAGATATACAGGTGATATATTAGTTATCGGGATCCATTTTCAAATGGCAATAAAAGCAAGGGCTCCTTCTCTTCATTCTGAAGGACATCATGAAATCAACTACTTAATTAATAAATCTTTCTTCAGCACTTTTCCCATGCGAATACGCTTAAAATATTCTTCCATTAGGGACATTTTTGTTAAGAAACACAACATTAACATGCTTCTCTCTAGCAGTACCTACATGGTTATCAAGTTTCTAGAGTGCTGTATAACAAGCCTGCAGTAGTATCTACAGCTGTTTAAATAATGGCTAGGATAGAAGAGGGCCGAGAAACATTTTGACTGGTCTTGTAAAAGTCATTGCTCTTGTATTTGTATCAAATATTTCACTGTGATAAAATACTGGGTTTTCTCCCTGGTGGCCTAGAGTCCAATGGAATTGGAAAACACCTCCCACTAATCACCAGTAAAGTTTAATTATTTAGAGTACAGCCTGGTGGGTATATTTCGGGCCAGAACAGTCAGTAAATATTACTGGATGTATACAGAATAGAATAGTACCATCTGGGTTTCCATTATGCCTGATAGTGTATCACAGAAACTTTTACATATGTTGCTTCAGAGCTAGACACAGTGATGACTGTTCATTTTTCTCACTCTTAGGCCTAATCTACACTAGAAAATTAGGTTGGCATAAGTACGTTGCTCAGGGGTGTGAAAAATCCACACCCCTGAGCAGCACAGATAAGCAGACCTAAGTCATTGTGAAAACAGTTAGGTCAACCAAAGAATTCTTCTGTTGCCCTAGCTACCACCTCTTGGGGAGGTGGATTAACTACATCAACAAGAGGATCCCTCCCATCACCATAGGTAGTGTCTAGGGGTGCTACAGTGGTGCAGCTGTGCTGCAGTAGCGTTTTCAGTGTAGACAAGTCCTTACTATCCCTGACATGACACATTGCAATATATTATATTTATATTACAATAGCCCCTTGACAAGGCTGATTCCCCACTCTGGCACTTCTAGTGCAGAAGGTGGGGGCCCGCAAAGATTTTAAAAATTAATACTTGCCACTCCACGCTTGTATTGAATTCCCAAGGTTACAGTTTCTCTCTGACCTTGGATAGGTAGATGCTGCCACCACCCAAATGCAAAAAAAGCCTTTGAAACCAGAAAGGCACTCTTGGGAATTCCTTCCTGTGGGGTATCCTCAAGCCCTTTCACACACACCCCCTCTGGGGAAGAACTGAGAAAGAAAAACAAAACAAATTAGTTGTTGCCACCAGCTAATTTAACAACATATGCACAAACCTCTTAGGACACCAAAAATCCAATCCTATTCTTAAAAAAAGTAAATTTTATTAAAAACAAAAAGAAAGAAAATACAACTGGAATGTAGGCTTCTGCTAGATTTTAAAAGAGCAATTCCAAAAATTAAGCATCCAAAATAGCTTTCTTGGGGGTTCAGTTAAAGGTTACAAGTAAACAAAAGCATCTGGGGTTAGCACAGAGGAATCCACTTGCCATAGGAAATAAACAGAAATAACCCTAATGCCATCTTTCTAAACATTCCTGATCTACTTACACATTTGAGGGTTCCAAATAAGTAGTTCTAGGTATGATGATCTATGATCATACCTGACTTAAATCTTCTCATAGCATAACTGCTCCCTGTTCCCTTCTTTCCTGGAGAACCACAACACATAGACAAAGGGAAGTTTTTTCCCCCAATTTTAAAAAGTTCTAGCCCTCCCATTGGTTCTTTTGGTCAGGTGCCCCCTCTTTTCCTTTTACTTGTGGGTTTTTTAACCCTTTGCAGGTACAGCAAGTAGAAAACAACCACCAAGAGGGATTCCATAGCCAACTGCCTGGCTGGGTGTCCACAAAAGGGAGCTATCCCCCCTCTCATTTATCACAACCCTAAAAGCAACAATCAGGATCAAGGCTCCACTGTTGTAGCACTGTGCAGAACAGGAAGATACTGTGTTCCCAAGAGCTTAAAACCTACACAGATGAGACAGACAATGAATAGGAGAGGAAACAGTCCAGAGAAATGAAGTGATTATCCCAAGGTCAGACAACAGGTCAGTGGCAGAGCAAGAATAGAACTTGGGTGCCCCAAGGCCACGACTTTACAGCAAACTGCATCTCCCAGTGTTATGTTTAAATTATGGTTTAATGTTTAACTGTTTTCTATTCAGAGAATTTTAAAAGGGCCAAAGTGATTTAGGAACTGAATTCCTATTAACATCAATGGCACTTGTGCACCTAACTCACTTACGGTCTCATTTGCAAAAGTACTAAGCTATTAATATAACATAGTGAGCCCCAGTAGGTAATCTTATACTTTTAGAACACCTGTTGTCACTAATCTAGGGCCCAATCCAAAAGCTTGCAGTCAGTCAGAATTCCCTTTGATAGAATCATCATGTGAGGCCAGTTGAAAAAGGTCTTATTTTGACTATCAAATACTCAAAGAAGTGTTCACGAATCAGCTACAGGCCAGTAATTATTTCATAGATACTCCACGGCAAATAGTTTTGAACAGATATTGAAGAAAATCTCCTCAGAGCCAATTCACGAGTAGGAAAAGAGACAAATTTCTCTGAATAAATTAATTACAAATAACAGTAAAACAAAATTTACAAGAGATATTTTATAGGATAGAAAGGGGAGATGTTCATCACTCCCAAAGGCTAACCATAGAGGAGGAAAAAATCGTAAAATATTAATTTGGCTAATTCTGTTAGGTCTGATAAACATTTCCTAATTTGAGTAAAGGATACTATTGAGGGTTTTTTTCCTGCAGCTATTTTCCCATACTTTTGAATTAAGATTATTTTTTTTATGAGATGATCATGTACATTTTTTAACTAGAAACTTTAGAAATATTTATACATCTGTCTCTTTTTCCCTGAAAGATCTTAAAAAGAAAGTGTTGGCAAGATAGTGGGTGTGAATAAAAGTGCATGAGTCATGTTCCCATGACAGAAAAATTGCTGTAAGTTGCTCGCGCTCTCACATCTGCTTGCATGTATGCAACTAGCTCAGATAGACTCGGTATAATAACTCCCTTCCTCCCTCCGAGCTAAACACAATGAGGAAGAACCATGAGAACAGTCTTGACTGTCATGATGAGGACCATGGAAGTAGAATTTTAAAAAACAAAATTTCAATGTTAATATGTCATGCTATTTATTCTGAAACATTCCCTTACAAATAAAACAAGTCTGTAGACCCAATACCTTCTTATGATGGAGCCAGTTTACACCATTTGGGCTGTGTAAAGGGGCTGTAGAATATCCCTTTCATAGAGGATTGACTGGACAGTGTAAAAGTGCATTAAGAGCTTTATGTCAGACCCTGGTGTAGGAGTTACGTGGAAGGGGGAAGAGGAGCACAGTTGGAGCACACAGTACTCTGGCTATCCCATGTCAGCAAAATGGCCCACAGAAAGTAGCTCCAAGCAAGCATAAGATACAGCAACCCTGAGTTCTGATGGGGAACAAGATAAACATTTATGAAGTGCAAAGATGGCTTAAAGCTACATTGTATTTCCCTCACATAAACACATACACTTGTTTGTTCCCAATGCAGTAAAGGAGGAAGAGAGTCTGACCCAGTATATTCAGTAGCCAGCAGAATCACTGAGTGAGTACCCATATGTATTCCAGAGTTGGATCTTGTATCTCCCTAAAATACAATTTCATTTCAAATGAAAAATAAGAGTAAGTGATAGGCTGCAAAGAGGCAGGAACACAAACTTCAAAAGACTATATAAGCCAATCAGGAATAAAATGAATATTTTGTATATAGCCAACAGGATCAGGGCTTGTGTCAGGTTAGATCTGAAATAAGACTGCTTTAGACAAGTAAAATCACAATCTTTGAGCTCTCTGTAAAATATGTAAGTATAGGTAATATTTGACTCTCAGCAGAGGTAATAAAATCACCACCTTCTTTCACGTTGAGTCCTCATTCTTTATGCAGCCAAACAATCAGCACAGGGTATATTAGCATTGATCTCTTATATACTTTTAAAATGAAAGGTACACACAGGAAAGAAGCACTCTATTATCAGACACAGCCAGTGCCAAAAAAACAGCTCTGCTGTTTACTTGACAGAGTTTGAAGCGAATCCTATAAACCTGACCTTAACAAACAGTTTGACTTTTACTACTTCTTCACTTTACTTAAATGACTTCACCTTTCTTCAGTGACTAAAAGGCACAATGTTGGCTTGGTAACAGTCTCCAAACTGCAAAACCGAAGCTACTAAAGATGTAATCCTTCTCCCTTGTCTTGTTTTTGTTTTTTGTTTTTTTAATTCTTCTTTCCCTCTGTATATGTAAGTTTCTGTTCTATTTGTATATCTATAGGAAGGGAGGGAAATGGCTTTTGTGATTATTTTATACCATTTAGGAGTGAAATTTCAAGTGTAAAAATAAAACTAAATGAAACATCCCAGATGTTTTTATAGAATCTAAAGCCACTTCAATCTTCCTCTTGAGTGCTAAAGGGGAGAAGAGAAATAAAGAAGATTCCAAAAATAGATTCTTTAATATCGTCTTTAAAATGGCTATCTAGGTATCTATCTTAGGTGTTTATATGACCCACATTATAGTATCTGAGCACCTCCCAATCTTTAGTATACTTATTCTCACATCACCCGTCTGTAAAAAAGTGCTAGTATCCCTATTTTACAGATGGGGAACTAAGGCACAAAGAGGCTAAGAGACTTGCCAGAGGTCACACAGGAAATCTGTGGGAGAGCAGGATATTAAACCCAGGTCTTCCAACTCCTAAGCAGTATTTTTCAGTAGTTGAAGTAAAGGATAGGGAATTATCCATTTATGTTGGTTCTGACTTCTAATCTTGCACTGAACATGATGTGACCTGGGTCAAGTCACAAATTTCAGTTTCCTTACATGTAAAACTGGACTAAATATTCCCTTATCTCGCATATGTGTTGGAGGATTAATTTAAATTTGTAAAATAGTCTGAAAATGTAAATGATCTGTACAACTTACACATCATTTTGTTTTAAAAGTAGGTTGGTGAAGTCAGTGAATGTAGATCCATATGTGGCAGATGTTGACTAGTGGAGGTCATGTGACTGGAACCAGAAAATACCGTGTGTTTCTTATCATACAAGAAAACTACACTCAGAGAAATTAAACATTATTTCCTGGTCCCTCATAACATGACTTGTGAGGTCTCTAAAGTCAATATCCTAGTCATGTGACAGGGGCCTGTATCTACCAATTCCAAGGGCTATTGTTACATTTCGTATAAAACATTATTGCTACCTATCCACCTGAGATGAAAACGTATCCTTTTTTTAAAAAAAGGAGCTGCACAGTATTTATGGAAATTTAAATTTAAATGTATACAGCATGCTACAGTTATTTGTATTTTGGTGTGGTCTAAGAGCCTCTTGCATGGACCAGGACCCCATTGTACTAGGCAAAATACAAACATCGGACAAAAAGACAGTCCCAGCCCCAGAGACATGACAGTCTACTCCAAAATGTTACTGTAACAATGGAAATCTAAGGTAGTTTAGATCATTACTGAGGAATAATATAGTAAATTTTAAAAGAAATTACCATGTTTATAAGAATTTCTGAGTAAAATTAGCACTCATGGAAGTGAAAGATTAAGTGATAGCTTAAGGTAGCTAGAAGTAATCATTGTATGGGGAAGCATGTTGCAAGCTCCCTCACACAGCTCTTCCTAATGTTCCTCCTTTCTGAAGTGTAACACTTCTGCTATTCCACTATGCAGTCTTGTGCCTTATTTAAGCAAAAATTGCCAACTTGGTTTACATGTCGGGGGAACGAATTTCATATGGGATTAGAACATGGCCATTGGTTTTCACTTGTGATAAACCACCTGTAATAGTAGACTTTCACCTTTCGAGATGCAAAGTACTGTACATTCCCTGGCCAATTTCCTTAGCTGGATTGAAAGTAACATGTTCATAAGACACCCATGAATAAACCATTTTTCTCTATCCAATCATTATAATTTGCTTTCCATTACAATACATAGAGATTTCCTATTTTAGACAATGGAAATACTAATCTCTATTTAATCCTTTATAAAAGAACCTTAAAGCCAGGCTGCAAGCATTCCAATTACCACCATTACCATCACAACCAGAGTCTAAGAAAGCCACATTTTTCATGGAAAACAGAGTTGCAAATGTTTCTGGCCAATAAAATACTAATGTTTGTTGTCCATGTATGGCTGTTGAGTTCTCAACTTCAGTAGACTGCAAGAATTTGCATATGGCGTGGTTAAAATGAAAAACGACTGTATACTAGTCAATCAACACTGAGAGCTTAAGTTGTGCATAAGCCTCGTGCATCTCCTCTGCACAAAGATGTATTTCAACCTGTAACAGGTTGGACTCACCGCCGCAGTGCCTCCAGCTGTTTTTTTTGGAATTAGCTCTGTCCAGCTCTGGAGCTCCCTTTGCAGGTGGTGTTTCACCCGTTGTTTGCTCTGCTGTTTCCTCTGTCTGTGGGGGCCCGTGTCGCTCCCGGACCGTGGCGTCCTCTTCAGGGCAAGGCCCTCTGGCTGTGCCCCACCTCCATTGTCTTCCATCCTTCTGGGGGAGCCAGCAGTCCTTCGCCCAGCTTTTTGCCACAGTGGCGAACTAGAGCCCGTAGTCTAGCCCCTCACTCAGTGCAAGCTGCAGTCCTTTGGCTCGAGCCTCCACTCAGGTGGAGCTGCAAATAGTCAATCAAGCTAGCCTGTGGTGCAGAGCGGAGCAGTAAGCAAAGTCTCTCAGCTCCACGTGTACTCAGGTGGGGCTGCAAATAATTAACGAGCCCAGGTTCTGGTTCAGAGCGGGGCAGGAAACAAAGTCTCTCAGCTTGGGCCTGTACCCAAAGTCAGTTACCTCAGGCTTTCCTTCAGCTAGCCTGAGGGAGGGGGAGACTGCCACCCACCTCTTGGGTGGCAGGGGCGACGCAGGCCCTCCCACTCCACTGCGTCCCGGCTCAGGGCCCTCAGGGTGGTGGAGGGGTCTGCCACCGTGTCAGCGGGGATCCAAGCCGCAACACGCTGACTCACCCTCTGCCAGTGTTGCAGCCAAACAGGGGTGCACTATCCCTGGGCCACTTCCACACTCCCCCTCCACGGGTAGCTGCTGGTCCAGTGAGGTAAGGCCTTAGTTGCCAGCAGAAGTTCTGCCGGGGTTGGGCCAGATGGCGGTCCAGGCCACCCATCTGTCTCCTGCGGGGTCGGGTCGTCCAGGGGTCTGAGCCAGTTGTCTGCTTCCTGTGGGGCTGAGTCATCCAGGAGTCCAGGTGGCCCAGGCCAGTCATCTGCTTCCCCCAGGGTCCGGTTAGTCCAGGTTCCAGGTGGTCCGGACCAGTCGTCTGAACTCTGAGGGCCTGCTGCCTTCTCCCAGCGCAAGAGCTCAGGGGAAGCGTCTGTCCCCTCCAGTGGCTGGGCCCCCACTGAGCTTCTGGGTCCCGCCTTTATACTTCCGGCCCCACGCCTTGGCTTCTGGGTGGGGGGGGCGGAGCAAGGGGGTAGGACTCCGTCCATGAGGGGGTGGAGCCACTCTCTTCCTCTGTGTCTGGGGAGGGCCAGTCCACCTCACTACACAGCCACAGTGAGGCTAAATGGACAAATCTACATAACTGTATGTTGGTCACATGTTATTGCCAAAGAAATTTAGGATGCAGATCCCAAAAGCTCTGTTGGGGCTTGATCTAAATCCTACTTAAATCAATGGAAAGACTCCTGGTTATTTCAGTGGATTTGGATCAGGCCCTTGGAGAATGGAAAAGGAGTATTTTGGAAGGGCAGCCTTTGTTAAGGATCAAAGTCTTCAGCTTCTCTAATAAGTGGGCTAAAGGGCTGAGTATGTAGCCTAAAAACATTAAACTGTCCCTCCCAGGAAGTGAAAGGCTACACTGTGGTGGTAAGACTCTTGGGGCTACTGAATGATGGCATTTTCAGATCGCTATGACTATACAATGCCCTTGTCTTACTCAGTTGAGGCATAACATTTCCCCCCATTCCTACCCACTTATTCAGCTTACATGGATCTATTTACCTATTTCAGTAGTCCAGTTACAATACTCTGTAAATAAACGTACATCTTTCTCTGTTTCCCCCTCTACCTTGTGAGGAATATACATATCAATAATGGATGAGCAGTTTAACGATATATGTGTAGTATCTTTTGGTGTCTTTGGAAGGCTATGTTGTGTTTGGGTAGTTTGCGAACTGTGCTGTCTCCAGTGGAATAGAGTCAAGTTAAGTTTCATTTCTTTTTTGAAATACTACTAGAAATGTATATTACAGTATTAAATGCTGATTGTTCAGGACTGTTCTTGAAATCCTCCATTTCAGGGATAATAGGTCAAGTGTTCAAAAATTCTCACACAAGATTGCATGTTACGTTTTGGGCATGAGCATACCTCACAATATGCATATTATACCCGATTTGAGCACACATACTCTATGGACTTGCACATCTGAAAAAAAAAGTCATTCTAATTTCATAAGGAAAATATTTTGGATTTCTATAGAATCTCTGATCTATAAATCTCCAGAAACATTACAAACAGCAATTAAGCAAGCTTCATAAACACTATTTGTGCCATATTATAGATACATGGACTGAGGTACTGAATTAAGTAAGGGTTAGATTTTCAGACATATCCATTAATGATGGGTGTCAGTTTTTTGGTGGACAGCTGATAGCACCTGGAGTCTAACTTCCAGAAGTGGTGAATGCCCATAGCTCCCACTGATTTCAATTGGAGTTGTGAGTACTGAAAAAGTCAGGCCTTAGGGCCTGAATTTTCAAGAATAGCCACTGAAGCTAGGTACCTCAGACTTGGGTGTCCATACTTAGGCAGCACCAGGTATCTGAAGGGAGGCACTCAAAATGAGCCATCTCACATTAGCAGGGCCGGCTCTAGGTTTTTTGCCACCCCAAGCAAAAAAAATTTTGGCTGCTCCCCGTCCCAGCCCTGGGCTCCCCCCCCCCCCCACCTGCACCCTCCTTCCGCCGCAGCCCTGGGTCACTGGTAACTCGCTCCCAGGGCAGGTCATTCAGCAGGAATTTTAGATGTGCACAGAACACAGATAGGATTGGTTCCCATATGGTTACAGAACTGCAGTAAAGTGGAACAATTTTCAGCTTGTGTGATTGGAGGATATCTGGATGCATATTATAAGACTGTCCTACATAAATGAGGAAAAGTTGAAGTGCCTTTATTATTCTTTTGTTCCACTCTTTCTTTCTATGGGGAATTTGCCAATGCAATATCACTGTCTTCCTTTTAAACAAACAAACAAAAAAAAGGCAATGGCTGTTGAAAATAGCAATTCCAGTCCTAATAACCACTGGGAAGCATTTCTTGCTCAATTTTATCCTACTTTTTCTACAGCAAGTTACAGTGGATCAGTATATTTGATTTGGGAGAAATGAAGTAACAGCTGCCCAAACTGAGCTTGAGCACTCCTAAATTTTGAGGTGTTCAAATCTGGAAGGCAGGTGCTGGGGGGAGGGGGGGGGCTGTGGCTCCGCAGGGGAGCACGGCAGCATGTATGCAGCAGCGTGTCTGGCGCTGCGCGAAGCCAGACATGTTGGTCTGAGTGGCACGGTAAGGGGGATGGGGGGTTGGAGAAGGGGTAAGGGGTTCCGGGGGGG